>NW_020528950.1:0-29043 GCF_003368295.1 Carassius auratus | reverse complement strand
AGCGAGCCGAGACACTGGTGTTCTCTCGTAATGCTGTCATCTCATTGCGGGATGACAGCTCTGTTTGATGTTTCGCGTTGGGACTTGAGATCCTCCCACATCGTGGGCGCCAACATGAGAGCCAAACTTATCAAATCCAAACAGACACAGGAGGGTAAGACAGAGGGTAACAAACACACACACACACACACACACACACACACACACGCCTAGTTACTGATGAAGGGGTGCCACCTGCTGGTTATATCATACAAAGACACGGTGGGAACATTCTCGTATCAGAACCGTTTGTTTAGTTGTCTTTCTCTTTAGGTGAGTTTATTCCACTGGATCAGACAGATATCAGTGTGGGATTCGAGACGGGGACGATCGTCTCTTCCTGGTGTCTCCATTGGTGATCTCTCACGAGATCGACGTCCGCTCTCCGTTCTGGGACATGTCACAAGGTCAGCTGGAAAAAGAGGACTTTGAGATTGTGGTCATCCTGGAGGGGATGGTAGAAGCTACAGGTAAGTATACTAATACTCAGGTTTATCATGCGAAATGTGCTGTATTGATTTGTGTTTAGTAATCGACAGATATATTCTGATCTACAGGAATGACCTGTCAGGCGCGGAGCTCTTACCTGGCTGAAGAGGTGTTGTGGGGACACAGGTTCAGTCCCATGATGTCACTGGCCGAGGGATTTTTTGACGTGGATTATGGGGCTTTTCACCACACATTTGAGGTATATGGTATACAATGGGAATTTCTAATCGGTCAATTTTAGGTTCTGCAGAACACTTTTAAATGACATTCTTTAGTGGCATCTATGGCTCCAATGAAGAACCTTTAACATCCACAGAACTTTTACTTTCCACAAATTGTTCTTTATAGTGGAAAGGTTCTTTAGATTTATAAAAAAGCTCTCTCATTAAAAAAAAACAGCTTAAATGTTATTTGGGGAACCAGAAATCTATGGCTATGAACAATTTTTTGATTGAAATAATGCTAATCTTTATTTGCATGCATTTTGTTGTTTGGGTAGTAGCTGTCTCACCATATCTGGGATTTATTTAGCAGTTTGCATCATCTCTCATATAGTTTTCCTCTAAAACAATTAGCTTCAGAATCTGTGTAATAATCATCTGTCTGTGCAACGCTGACGTGCACTTTATTATAGAGCAAAAACAGAGATTTCTCTCTTTGTTCATGGGTTTTTATGTGCGTAATCAATAAAAAAAAAAAAAAAAAGACTCATAAATGCACATCACTGGAAGAAATCTAATTACTTGTGCAATCACATTCTTACTTTCTATCCTTTGGCCAAAGAGTATTTTTGTATAAATCTACAATAAACCATTTAAATGAATGAATGTATAAATAAGTAAGTCAATAAATAATATTGTGATCATTAGTTAATATTTATAAAATAGTTTTCAATAATTAGATATTATTAGATTTAATTAATAAACCATTTTAATGGATTTAAATAAATACTGTTGTTACATGTAGTTAATATTTATATAGATATTTTATTTAATTGAAAAAAAAATATTGTGATAATTAGTCAATATTTATATCTCTTTATATTTTACTCTTTAAATTAATATTATATTTTTAATTATATTTATTAATAAAAATAATAATATATGCGTGTGTAAATGTACTAAATACTTAAATGAATGTAAAAGGACAGATGCAGTCAAATTGAGCAGGATTTATGTTTTAGCTATCGTTCACAGAATGAGGAATACGATAAATGCTTTAAATACACTACCTAAAGTTGTTCTTTTAAATGATCTTTTAAAGGTGAACACGCCCTCCTGTTCTGCGAGAGAGCTGGCATTGGCTACCGCCCGTTTAGACGCTCATCTCTATTGGTCGATTTCCAGTCGGCTTGATGAAGATAAATGGGAGGGGCCTAATCTGACTGAGCAAACGGGGAAGTCCACGGATTCAGAATCTGTCAGGGAGGGAGACGGGCCAACATTTACTGTGGGTGGAGTTACAAATACCAGGACCAATCAGTTGTTGGAGAACAGAATGGCAGTGTGACCACTGACCAATCAGAGTCTGAGGCTTAAAAGGATGCAAGAATGTATAAAGGTACAGAAAATATTCGAAGGAGTCCACAGTTGATGTTAAAACTTTGGATTGTTCAGCGATCCTCAAGCCACCGTCTTTGAGTTAGATTTGTAAATGTGTAGTGGCTAAAGCCTAGCATAGAATACTTTCCCCAAGGGGAAATCCTAGCATCTCCTTGTATTTTCGGTCAGATTAAATCTTAACTTTTGATGTTTCACCACAACACTGCCTTCGAGTTCACACAGTAGCTCTATTTCAATCCCACTGTCAGACGTCTACTTAGACGTCATCCTAACTGAAATAAAACCTGTGAAGGACACATGCGGTGTTGCTTTAAAGGGATAGTTCACCAAAAAAAGAAAATGATGTCATAATTTACTCACCCTCATGTTGTTCCAAACCTTGTGCTGAACAGAAAGAAGATATTTTGAAGAATGTGGGTAAAAGTCTTTCTGTTCCCTATTGACTTCCATAATGTTTTGTCCTATGGAAGCCAATGGCTACCAGCTCTTCAAAATATCTTCTTTTGTGTTGAACAAAAGAAAGAAACTCATGCAGGTTTGGAATAAGTGGAGTGTGGGAAAGTGGCAGAATGGTCATTTTTTGGGTGAATTATCCCTTTAAATGTGACTAAAACTAAGGAACTTGCTAGGTTTTGAAACCAAACGAACACGTCTGATTTGTATAAGTACCAATCATTAGAGTAAACTGAACCGTCTCTAACGTTTCACTGCCTTTGTGTTCAGCCAGAGCGGGACTATTTTTAAAGCAATCTTTTAGAACAAGTCAGTGCAAGTTGTTTACAGTCACGTTGGCTAGTTTCACATGTACCTGAAAAAGAAGTGAACGTGTTACCATGGTGACATTACATTCCAATTCGCAACATCACAGCAGAGTTTAGCTTTAGTTTCTTAAGAGTCAGCCGGTGGTAAAATTAGCACACGCTCACGACTGCCGAACAGTCTGAGAAAGTCATGTCATTATGTGAGCGGATCTAGATGAGAAATGGCTAAAATGGATTCAAATACGAGAGATATTGTATGCTATTAGGCCATAGCAACTTTTCAACATCTAATTAAATCAATGTAGAAATTAGCATCATCATGTGATTGATCAGCTGTTTGCGACTGAATGCAAACACAATGCTATTCTGTGTATCTCTTATTTATTGAGTTCAAATGTGTTCGTAACAACAAATAACTCATTGCTCAGTTGCTGCTGCAGATGAAATAAGAGAAGATATTAATCAGTGAATATTTCACTTCAACAGGCCATTTTTGACATGTTAACTAATGTAGTGCAACCAGGGATGTCTTAAACCAGCCAGTCCAGGTCTCTTCCCATGCTGGTCCAGACTGGTTTGTGGGTGATCTTTCTGGTGAAGCTGGTTAAGTTAGTCAAGAGGTTTGGTCCGATCGTTTTGTTTTTTTCCCAATATGCTTTATTTGAGAATGAGCTGTACAAGGGAAACAAGCTTGACAAAAATAAGAAGACCGGCGTTTTCCAAATGCATCCAACAAATACATACAATCAAAATAAACCTAACAAAGAAAATGGGATATTAATGAAATGGCAACATTGCTGAATAAACTGTTTGGTTTTTTTTTCACAATCAGAGAAATGTTTTGAGTTGACGGGTACAGTTATAAGTTAACAGTCAAGTTTACACACTACCTCTGAAATTGCTGTCCATCAATAAAAAATTTGGATCAGGTTCGATTTTATGTGTTTTCGCAAATGAATCAAGCATTTTGATAGAAAAGGATGAACAAAAAAAAAAGCATTCGAATATTTCAGACTCGGTGTGCAAGGAACTTTAGTCCTACTTTAATATTATTCATCATATGTTGAAGAAACTACACTGATCCTAGATCTGTTTCATGTTCATTTTCAACAGTTATGCTGAAGAATTTAGATTGACATGTAATGTAGACAGCACTGTCATGAGTGATGCACTGCTGTGTGTTTGTGTAGAGTAATGTGTGTATGTTACATAGAACAGTGACTTTTATTATTAATGAAAGCTTTCAATGCATCATTATAAAAACTCAGTTCAGTTAAAATTCAATTTCATTATACTCACTTCAGAAGGGTAAATGTATGGAAGAGTCTGAATGAATCCACTCAGTAATATTTGATTTCCTTATTCTGGTGTTGAAGTTCTCACTTCTTAGTGCCAGTGTAGAATTGTTTTGAAAGTTCAAAGGCTTTTGTTGTTTTTAAGATGTTTCTCATCAAGGCTGCAATTATTTGATCAAAATACAGAGTAAAGTAGTAATAATATGAAATATTATGACAATTTAAACAACTGTTTTCTATTAGAATATATATTAAAATATAATTTATTTCTATTATGCAAAGCTGAATTTTCAGCATCATTACTGCAGTCTTGGAGTCACATGATCCTTCAGAAATCATTCAAATATGCTGATTTGCTGCTCAGGAAACATTAATTATTATGAAAAGAACAATTTAAAGAACAGCATTATTTACTGTCTTTTATTTACTGTCATATTTACTGTTTTTTTTTATCACTGTCATGTGTCCTTGCTGATTAAAAGTAGTGATTTCTTTAGACTACCAATATAAATCTTTATCTCATATGATGATTTTAAACATATTTCTCAAAAGTACAATTCATTTTTTTCTGTATTTTTTTAAATAAGGGAAAGAAGATTACTGAGTGCACCTTTACAAACTGAGTTTGAAACAGGCTGAGATAAACTGTGTGTTTTCCCCAAGTGTTCTAGCGTGTGCTGTCCTGTATGTGATTTTGTAGCTCACTTGAATGTCTTTAGCACATACGGTAAGCACAAACTCTGCTCTCATGCGGGTTTCTCCTCTTGCTTTTGCTGCTGTTGACATTTTTAAAATATGTTTTTAAGCTTTACTATTTCTGTATTATAAGTCTTAATAAAAGTATATTCAAAATAATGTCTGGTGATTAAGATGTGTACATTGAATGTTCAAAGAAAACACTACTCAGACGTTTGTAATTTGGCGCCACTAGTGGCACCAACCGGAACTGCGAGACAGAATTGCTAAATAATCCCACCCCAAACTCACTTATATTGATGCTACTTTATTACGTGAACTGTTGAGCTAATCAGATACATTTAAAGATTTTTAGTATAATAAAATGGATTCAACAATAATCTTGTTAGTTCTAATTCTAAATATTAGAATTTTTATATTGACCATCATTTCCACATGCACAAACGTGTCCTCTTAACCCAGTGAGATTATGGGTAAATAATAACGTAACGACTGTCCTCTGACCTTCTGACTCTTTCGTCCTCTGTCATTTTTCTTCTGCCCCTTTCTGTTTCACTGATTCGCCTGCGAGTTTCACCATATCCGTTTCCTTTCGCTGTATTTATAGCACACTGATCATTTAAAAATAGACGTTTGCATTGTTCCTTTAAGACGCAAGGTGATTGCATGAAGTCTCCATGTGCTCTATACGACCAGCTCTGCAGTTTAGTTGCCTTGCAATGCCTGTAAGTGCCACTGGAGGGCAGTGGCTGGAGTGAGGCTGAGTGCACAGATTCATCATTTCACTATTCTACATAGTAACAGACCTACAGATCTGTACAAGCCCCAAAGCTCAGTGGGGTTGTCTTTGAACGCCTTATAGCCAGGCTTACACTGAATCTGCGCCCGCAGCACATCAGCAGAACTAAAATGTCCACCTTTTCCAAACTTTTACATACCCTTTGACCTTGTTTATGAAATATATTGAATAATCTGATTGCGCTTTCAGCTATCAGTTAGAATGGATTTACCTGTTTAAATTTTACACATTGGAACGTGTAAAAAAATGCACAGATTTCCCTCCAAAATCAGTTCAGAATAAAGAAAACTGCAACACGATAAAAAAAAGAGACTCTGTTTTATATTATGCATTCCATTTCGCTTGCTCTCTTTCTTATCTGTCTAATACGCCCCTCCTCACCTTGCCTTTCCTTTTCAATACAATACTGACATAGTTTTTCAAACATGAGCTTGGGAAACCCTACAGAGGCCTTGTGCAACACACTCTTGTGGTCTATTTAACTTAGTTTATTCTGACAACAAACTATAGTGGTGTTTAAATGAATTATGCATATAAATGATTGTTGATCAGTTTAAGAAACTCAGACTTGTATGTTTTATTGGTAATTTATATGCATGTTTTCATGACACCGCCTCACGTAGGGCATGCTGGGAGGATTGCATGTGAATGACATCCAGGCTCTTTTTCTCTCTCCCTTCACCTCTAGCATCTCTACGGAGTGTCATTGTGGATAGCGCACGCACTGTGCTGATCTGATCAAGAGCACCGGGAATTCTGGGTCAGTGTTCCATGGTGATGAGGTGTGTGTGTGTGTGTGTGTGGGCTGGTCCCTCAGAGAATGGGTATGGTTTTATACACAAGAGAGACAGATATCAGAATTTCCATGCTCAGATGGGCAGTTTCAAAACACACAGTACTTTGGACTTTCTCTCTGTCTGTCCATGTGGAATATTATATAATGTCATCTGCTTTCATTTATATGCAGGCAAAGACAGTCAATCTGAAGCTAATGCGTGAATCTGTAATCCTTGAATGCACTGTAAGTTTTTGTCGAATAAAAGCATCTGCTAAATGCACAAATGTAAAAGTTTAGTAAAGATCTCTTTCCTATTTCTTTGGAGATACAGTACATAAAGTTATTTTATCATTACGGATTCTCCAGATATGTGTATTAGTTTGTATGTCTGTGTGTGTGTGTGTGTGTGTATTTATAAACTTAATTTGCACACACATTCAAATATATATAAAGTATATTATGTATAGCTGCATCGTAATCAAGAAGATGTTAATAAAATAATATTTATATATATAATCTGTTTTTTATTTCTCTTATAAAAATCTATAGAAACAGATCTATAGAAATCTTGAAAAGGCTAAAGTTCTTGACATTATTCTATAGGCTAAAAGTTGACAGATTACAGGTTCTTCATATGACAGCGTTGTTTCTGGGTTCTTTAACATTGATTGTATTCTAACACTCAAGAAACATTAAGTTAATTTGCGTAATATTAAAGGATCGCCAGATCCTTAAAGCACCAGTAGATGTTTTTCTGACGAGCTCGAGCACAAAAAGTTTTGGGTGGAACTTGAAGGTTCTCCTTAAGGGCTGGAACCTTCATTTCCGAGAGTGTGTGCACACCTAGCATGATCTGAACCCCTCTCACTGTAGAGCTCCTGACATCAGAACACACTCCGCCACCACCATGGAAGGCTCCGCATTAGCGCTGGCAAACCGAGCTCCACTAAACGTCAAATCAAGCAGCAATTTCACGCGCGTCTGACGTCAACACGGGCGAAGAAAAATAAACTTCGCGCACACTTCGGGAGAAACCATTTTCGCCAACGTCGTTTTTCTCCTTCCGCGTAGAGAGGAGGAGAGCCCGCTGATATAAGCATGCTCAGCTGAAGCGTCCTGCAGCCTCTGATGCTGGGCGCAGGCGAACTGCGACGGCCGCGCCAAACGAGCTCCAGGTAAGACAGATGCATTTGAAATGACATCGGAGCGCGTCGCGCCTTTTAACGGCCGAATATACACATATGCCACCGGCCCGTGCATGCATGTATTTCTTTTTTTAATTAACAAGCAGTATAACGTGGGCGCGCGCGCGCGTGTTTTCCACCTAATGCAAAAGATAAACACACACTCCAGCAAAAGACACATCTTGCGAATGGTGCGGAGAGCCGAAAAAAAAAGACCCGCGTCCCGCACCTTGCGTTTGCCGGTGCGAGTCTAGGCCATTTATATGTTTATGTTGCTATGGGAGGATTTTTAAAATTTGAAACGGGATTATGACAGCGTATTTTCCCCACTCGGTTTCTGCAATGTGATTCCTGTACCTGCTGCGTTTTCGTGGCGTTTTTGACTTGTGGAATCGTTCCTGAGCGGCCTGTTTGATCATGTATACTGTGGCACACACTGCAGTATGGCTTTGCCAGCATAGCACGTTTGTGCTGCTGATGCTGCTGCTGCTGCTGGTGGTGCTGATGCTGATGCTGATGCTGTAGGTCACATTACGCGCTTGTGCGCCGCGTTGATGCTCATCAGGAGCTGCATGTGTTTGTTGCGCAGTGGAGATGTTCAGCGAAATGAAATAAGTGAGAGGTGGAAATTGCATTTGAGTTGGGCTTCTTGCTCTAATATTAACATCCTTTCCCATAGGGTAGGGAATGCTTGGTGCGTTTGGGTGTTACTCTGCTTTACCCATTCCACCCCACCTCTCTCTCTCTCTCTCTCTCTCTCGCTCTCTCTCTGCTCTAAGTTCTTAATTAATTCAGGTACACACATGATAATAATTGAATTGTCTCTATTCGGTTCCTATTAAATGCTGTATTCTGTAAAAAGTGATGTAGGAGTGATTTTATCACCTGCTCGTGTGCTGATGGAAGCTATACCTGTGTGCCGTACACTACAGCATCGAGCTGGCCTGCTCCTTAGAGACAGTGGATTCAACCACAGGATCGTTTTATTGCTTTTTTTACAGCTTTGAGAATATTCGCATGTTAAGGTTTTTATCCTTGAGTGAGATTAAGGTAAATACACTTGGCTTGTTGACCATGATGGAGGGCTCAAGACCCAACTCATGCTCTAAATAGATATTCTGGACTTCTTAATGCCTTAATAGAAGTGAGTAGAAACAGAAGTGGAGGTGGAAAGGGAGTTAGATGAACATGCATCTCCTATACTTTCATTAAAAAGTGTTTTTGGTTTATGTTTTCTTTTTTTTCTTTTTTTTTTTACTTTGTCGCAGATGTTTTTCCTGAAATTAGATGGAGAGCATTGCTCGAGATATGAGTCTAGAATTAGAAAAAATAGCATAGCTCAAATAATTAAGTTCATGGAAGAATTTGTTGAGAAATATTTGAGAACGTTGCACTTTGGGAAAGACATGTGTAATTAGATCTTTTTGCTCAGGAGAAAAGTCAGGGTTATTAGAAGCACAGTTATCTTTAAAATGAGTATTCGGTCATCATTTACTCTCGTTCAAACTCCCATGACATTCCTTCTCCTGTGATACACAAAGCAGATGTTAGACATAATGATAGGTTTAGTCACCATTCACTTACATTGCATTTCTTTGCTTACAGTGAAAGTGAATGGTGACTGAGATTGTCATTCTGCTTAACAGCTTTGCATTTTATGTAAGAAAGAAAGTCATCCGGGTTAAAAACAGCATGGTGGCAGGATTTTTAATTTTGAGGTGAACTGTCCCTTTAAGCGTAGATCTAAATTTGCACTCTTTTTAATCTAGGAGAAACACTTAAGATATTAAAACATTTCATTGTGATTAGTCCTTACTGAAGTGTGTGCATATGGTGAAGTTTGTTTGTATTATCTGACACACATCTAGGCTGCTGATGCCATCATGATAGGCGTGTGAAGTGCATATTAATGTTTTGAATATGTTTTTTTTTTTTTGTGATTTAATGCAGATACAGAAAACAACAATAATTCATGAAAAAGTCATAAAAATTCAGCTGGATGTGCAGTGTTAGTGATACTTATCTTTTAAATGTTTTTTTTTTTTTTTTTTTTTTTACATGGTAATGTTTTTTTTTTTTGCATTTCTAATGTAATGCATATCTACAAAAGAAACTGCATAACAGAAATGCATTAGCATTTTGCTGAATAGGCATTTCTGGTGATATTTTGTCATTACCTTTCAGCTTTCAAAGTTTTTTAATGATCAGTGATAAACGAAGGATAAATTGTAAGACAAAAAAGAATATGCAAACGTGTTTGCATTTATGATGCAATGTACATACATATACATACACGTATAGTGAGCAGATATATTAGTAAATCACAGAAGATTTGTGAATGACAAGATTAGATAAATGATGTCAGATCAGTGTTTTGTGAAGTCCCCCTCTGGGATACAGTCAATGGTTGTAATTATGAACCTCCATTCCAGTGGTGATGCTGTGACACTCTCATATTCAATCAACATGAGGCAGCAACACCCCTTTTTCTACCCAGCAACACCGATGTGCTATCGTTGACAGCAGCTGTCATGGTCAAATCACACTTTGACTATTGCCGTCTCTCTTCCCTGATCCCTACGACTAAAAAGGAGCACTATTGCTGGTGTGATATGATCAGCCTGCGATGACACCTGCATTTGCACTGGTATTGTTGAGAATGCAGTATTGGAGGGAGGAGGCTAGGTTAACTGTGTCACAGGCAGTAAAAGAGCGAGAGCTGTGTATCAAACAACATTGTTGGATTTTTCACTCTTTATTTAGTTTTACGTAGAATTCTGCTGTAGGTTACAGCTGATTCAGACTCAGAGGAACGCGATTGGCTGCTCACAGTGATGATGTCACTCCTATACCACACCAATCAGAGTTACAGCTGGCAGGGGAAATGCAATATCCTCAACCTCAATGTAATTTCAACCCCATATTTCACAAATTTACATTGGTTGTTAAAGCATGGGTGGTTTTAAGGATTCTGCAATGCGATAACCGACCCACAGAGAGGTTTTCAGACTGCAAACGGAAACAAAACACACTGACAAAAGTATGCATATTTTATGCGTGTGGTTTCTGGATTCATTAGACAGTAGTTTAATGTACTGGTTATGTCATGCATCTAATTGCGCAGAAATTGTTTCGCATAGAGGTCATCCGGAGGTCAGGTGTGTGTGTGTTGACAACAAAAAAGTGCAGAGACGGTAAGCAGGCTCCTGACTAGTTAAAAAAGGATCTAGCCAAAGCCTCAAGCGTAGCTGGTGGTATTGCATGGCTCACTGTGAATTCAACCTGACCGAATGCCACTCATTAAATCAGTCTAAGCATTACTCAAGAAAACAAGATAGTGTTTTGGCAAACACACACACACACACAAATGCACACAGAGCTGCTGCAAAGCACGAGTCAAGGTCATTATCTCTCTTTTTCTTTTAACCTAGTTCAAGGTCAATTAAAGGTCACTGCTGGGATCAAAGGTTACTGCTTTGATATGTTCAGCACTGAGGTGTGGTTCATTTATTTTAAATCACCATGGAAACTGTTTTGCTCTATTGGCAAATCAGATAGAATGTTACTAGATGATTATTTTTGAACAGTCATTGAAACATAAATTCAAATTTTCAGTATTTCAGTATTTGCTGATTTGTAAGTAGGTATGTCTCTTGTGTAAATGTGACCTATAATCTTTATCATTAAATATGTATGTGAGTGATTTTTCAAAAGTTGTAAATAAAACAAAGATTTTTAGGCATGCATGGAAAAAATCTTTAAAAACGTGTTTCTGCCTCAGAATTCCATGTTTAATTCAAAGTGTTACTTGCTGTTTATAATTATTTGAAGAATGTACTTGCAATTTGTGAGTGAAATGTTTTTCTTAGTAAACACTACATATTTTCAGTATACATTAACATTAAACATTATCCATTGCAACGTAAGCACGTATTTCTTTGTAAAAGTCAATATATCAATATCTATCTATCTATCTATCTATCTATCTATCTATCTATCTATCTATCTATCTATCTATCTATCTATCTATCTATCTATCTATCTATCTATCTATATAGTATGTACTGTTTATGTTTGTGTGTGTGTGTCTATATGTACTGTATATACAGACACACACAGTTTATTTATTTAAAATGCATGATACTTGTGTCTTGTTATTGACACTTGTCTTGGTTCCCACTAAATTTTTCATGTTATTTTTTTCAGAATACCTTTTTGAAAACAGTTTTTTTTATAATTGCATTTGGTGTTGTTTGTTGTTTTTAGATATATTCATGTTTTTTAATCATTCAGTTTCAGTGAGTCAGTTCAATCTGATTTCTGACTGTCTGTTTCAATTAATCAGTTCAAAATTTTAATGAAAAATTCAAGATTCATTTGCATTATCACTCAAAAAATACAAAAGTGTCTGTACCATATGTACAAATACAACCAAATTATGTTGTATTATTATATAAGTATATATACAGTCAATCAAAATGAGTAAAGATTACAATTCCTGTTATTTTGGTGAGAAACACCATGAAAAACATGCTTTGATAATTTTGTTACTGTATTTTACTTGTATTGAACATTTTAAATCTGCATGGCAACAGTGAATCTGGTTCCTCTACAACTGAGATATATATGTTGAGAATCATAAAAAAGCTGAAAAATATCATGCAAGCCCAGATAATGGCTGTGAAATGGGTGCAGAGTAACACAATGACTTTAAGCTGCACTTCTGAGTTTGCACTTGAAGATTTTGTGCATTGGTTATATAATAACCCGACAGGGTGTGTCCACATCAGATCTAAAGAATAGATGCTTCTAATGTAGCTTTAAAGTTTCATGTGCTCAACCAAGAAGATGGTTAGGTCTCTGCAGAGCAGATGGTTATTGTTTTAGAGTGTAATGTTCTCTCTACCTCTCTGTCTCTCTTATTCTCCAGTGATGGCCTCTGCTGAGCAGCTGTGTCCCCGCCTGCTGCACCAGCACTGCCCATAGGCCACACACACACACTTACACACGCCTTTGGGCTCCCTTTCCAATTCCGTCCACACACACACACACATCATGTACAGTGTGGAGGACCTGCTGATCTCTCATGGATACAAACTGCCCAGGGGCGGCCCTGCCTCCTCCTCTTCCTCTGCGCCTTATGACAATCGAAACAACGAATGTCGCCGTGATAATGTAGAGAACCGGCCTGCTGGAGGTGGTGGTGGTGGTGGTGGAACTCTGAATGGATTTGGGACAATTGAGGGGGGAGCAGAAGCAGGCACGGGGGTGTACAGGCCGGCCCCAGTGAAGGCCTACCCAGAGAACAATAACAACATTAATGAGGGCCATGAAAGAATTCAACGGAGACTGGAGGTTCCTGTTGCTTTCCTTGGTGAACTGCAACCTCTGGGTGACTCTCTAGCTACAGACAGTGGGTAAGTGTGCACTGTAAAGTGTCCACAAAGAACAATGTCTTCATTGGTGTTGAAAATATGATCTTTAATTAAAGTTCTTGATGTGAATGGCCCCTTGGATTTAAATTAATTCCAATTGGTTTAAGTGAATTTTGACCATTGTAAAAAAAAAAAAAAAAAAAAAAAAAAAAATATATATATATATATATATATATATATATATGTATATAATTTAAAATCCACAATTAAATCTAAAATTAAAAATCTAAATTAAAATCGAATCGAATTTGTTGCCTTTAAAAGTTTGTTTCACATCAAATTCTTACGAGATTCTGAACCAATAATAAAAAAATATATATTTTCACTATTAAAATGGATTTTTAAACCATTAAGTTAGCCTAGGCCTGCATCATACTAGTGTGTAGTAGCTTCATTTAGCATGTAAGTAGACAGTTCAAATCCTCACCATACCTATGTTTTTGATGAGCAGCTAACATAACCATAACACATAAATATGTCACCAAAAGTTAAATTAAAAGAAATGGCAGGAAAGATAAATAAAAATGATTTAAATCTATTATGTGCTATTGACTGGTGCTGCAGGTGTCAGAGCAACTCACTTACTTGTCTAATTCGGGTGTTTTCTGTTGTATTTTGTTTTAGAATCAGACACAGAAAATCGATGTAAGTTTTGTGAGTAAATCAATCAGCAAATAAGTTAGCAAAACCTCAATGTGAATCGGTTTGTGAGTCACTTTGAATCATTCGAAAAGTTCGCTCACACAATTAATTGTTTGTAGCAGTGATTATAAACAGTAACATGTTAAAACTTTGGATGAAATGGATATTTACCAATAGAAAGAAAATCTGAATATGCCTCATCGTTCGGAAGCTGTGAAGAAGGTCTTTAAGATCTTGAGTTTATGAACGACTTGCAGGTAAAGACACTTTCCAAATAAGTGTATCAAAGCATTACATGGTGAAGCACAGAAAAATACAAAGAAAAGAAAAGTATGATCAAGGACTGCATTAAATAATCTGCATTAAATATCCCTGCCACAAGCCATTTCAAAAAGTAATGGCAATCATCACCGGTGAACACCGATCTTGGCTAGCATGGTCAAGGTTTATGACACCTAAAAGACACACATCAAAACATTTAAAGGGTTCATCGGATGCGATATGCACTTTAACAAGTTGTTTGAACATAAATGTGTTGGCAGTGTGTGTACACAACCACTCAATATTAATAAAAATCCACCCAGTGTTTTTTTTTTTTATCTACTAAAATCATTTTCAGCTTCTTTTTTGTGTGAGGTCACAGTCCATTCCCACTATAGTTGAATGACACTGCTGTCTTAACTTAGACCCTCCCTGAGTGATGTGTCATGTAAAAAGTGCTGTTTTTACTATCACTAAGAAATTTTAACCAAAGTATGTTATCTACTTTTCATTAAGACCCTAAAGAACCATATCAACTTGTGGAAAATGGCCATCCGATGACCCCTTTAACATTAACATTACATTTTTTGAGAGTTTAGAGATATTAAACAAATTCAACTGACACTAATAAATTACATCTATTTTGTTTGAAATTTTGCAAGTTATCAGCAGATTTATGTTGAATGTGTTTCATCATTATCCTGGATGCAATTTACACTATTATATTATAATTAGATGCCATTTACACTAAGTGAAAATAGCATATTTTCTTAGCGATAGATGCTATTTACACTAAGTGCAAATAGCAATGGACTATATGAATATAATTTTATTCATTTCTGTGACCTAATCATCATTTAAAGATGATTTCAGAGTGCATTTAAAAAAAAAATTCTACCTTCATAAATGACATATATTTGTCTCTGTTGCTAGGTTCTATGATGCTCCCAGCCTGACGTTCTCTGAACATGCAGATGAGCGAGATATTGCATTCTGGAGAAGGAGGGGACAGGACTTCAGTGCTCTATTGGACTATGCTGATCCCAGGGAACTCAGAGTGTCTGGAGGATTGTGGCGAGGTCCAGTACTAGCTGTTGAGGAGCTGAGGGCTGAGAGGCCACTGGCACGCTGGGAGGAAGGCCCATGGATACGGGAACCTATAGACTCAGGCCCAGAGACGTTACATGTGACTGGAGAGAGAAAATGCCAGAGCCTGGGAACAGAGGAGTGGCACCCTGCAGTGGGCTTGGGCCGGCAGCTGTCAGATGGCGAGGCTGAACATTGGTCTCAGGAGCAGCAACACCGACTGCGACCAGCAGATTGCAGTGTTTCCACCACAGTGCGAGCCAAGTCCCAGTCGCTCCCACGAGTCCTTTCCCCAGAAGATCCCCACTATGGAGAACTGCCTCAATCCAGTGCCCCAAATCACCCCCCTACACAAAGAAGCAGCAGCTCTGCTCCATATGGTCGATACCACAGTGAATGGCCAGCAGGGGAAAGGTGGAGTGGTCAGACACAAAGTCATGCTCCTTCTGCAGTTGTACCAAAGCCACGGTTCAGCCGCCCCGTCAAGCCACCATCTTATGAGACTCACCAGCAAAACAGGGGGAGCTGGGAAACGTTGTCCTCTGAACCTGTGTCCAAACCCAGAGACCGCTCAGTGTGCTTCTCTCAGAATTTAGAACCACTCAGAGACCGGTCTGGTTGTTATTCTCAGAGTGCAGAGCCTCTAAGAGATCGATCCATTTGCTTTTCACAGAGTGCAGAACCTATTCGAGATCGCATGCTGAGCCACTCTCAAAGTGCTGAACCACTAAGAGACAGATTTATCAGTCATTCACAGAGTGCAGAACTACTGCGTGATCGTTTTTTCAGCCACTCACATAGTGCCGATCTCTTACGGGACCGATCCCTTTGTTACTCTCAGAGCTCAGAACTGCTTCGAGACCGGTCCATTTGTTACTCCCAAAGTGCAGAGCTCCTGAGACCAGAATCATATAGGACAGATCTATTTTACCATGAACTTACTGGTATGGAGCCCCCTGGTTACATCCCACCCCCCTCCTACAGGAGATTCCTGCCACCCAGGAGTGGACAGAACTACCGAGCAGATTCTGCTCTTGTCCGATGGAAACGTGAGCCTGTGAGTGCAGAGATGGGCCAGTGGTTTTCCAGGACTTCAGGATTGTCATGGTCTGAACGGCGTGAAGACAGGAGCATGGCAGTGGTTCCAAGAAGACCTGTGCATCCAGGGCCTGTCGGACCTAGCCGTCCAGGACTTGTGCAGTATGTCCCATTTGAAGACCCACGTATCAGGCATGTCTCAGGGGGGCCTTGTGGAAACTCGCTCACTGACGCGGATAAGATCCGACATGTCAACAAAGAGCTTCCCTGCGCTGCAACTTTAGGACAATCCACACATGATAGTGCCTTTCTCCCTTCACAGGGACCAAGTCTTAGCATGGAAACTAACAAACCGGCTCTCACTGAACAGGAGAATACTAACCGCTGGCACAAGGCGATGAATAAAGGCAGTGAAACTGTAGCACCTGACCAGAGCTGTGCCAAGTACCCACCAGCCTTTCAACTCAGACCCCTGCAACCAATAATTAAAACAGACAGAAGTACAGATCAACAGACTAGAGTAGACAGAATCACTGAACAAGTTAAGGTTGAGAGAGTAACAGAGCCTGTCAAAGTTGAGAGAGGTGCTGAACAGACAAAAACAGACCAAGATAAAGTAACAGAGCAAGTGAAACTAGATCGAGTTACCGACCTAATAAAATTAGACAAGCCTATAGAACAAGTAAAGCCAGACAGGTTTACAGACAAACAAGTAAAGGTAGAAAGATTAACTGACCAGATACAAGTAGACAGGATCCCAGATCAAGTCAAGGCCGACAGGTATACAGACAAACAAATTAATCCTGAAGTCAAGTCAGAGAAATTCCCCGAAAAGCCCATAAAATCAGATAGAATTTCAGACAAGCAAAGTAAAGCTGAACGACTCATAGAAAAGCACTTGAAGATTGATAGAATTTTAGAAAAACAGCTTAAAGCAGATAAAATCTTAGAAAGACAAAGTAGATCTGAAAAATTTACAGACAAGTTGATTAAGGGTGACAAGCAGATAAAAGGAGATAGCAGTACAGTCCAGATAAAATCTGAGAAGATCACTGACAAGTCTGGAAAGGCTGACAAATCCATGGATAAAGGTTCTTCAGAGAGTGTTTCAACTGTAAAGACAGAACCAGTCCAGGAACCTGAGAAAAAGAGTGTGAAAAAGAAACTCAGTGAGACTATCTTTTGCCTTGTGTCTGTACCACTTTCTCAGTCCAGTGCAAAATCTCGGGATCAAAACAACAACGAAGAGAAAGAATCAGACTCTCCTCCAATTCCTCCTCCTCCTCCACCAAGTTCATCCAGTGAAAACAGCAACACCCTCGGCTCTCTGCCAAACCAAAGCCTCAAAAGCACATCCACCACCTCCACTGATTTAGAGCTACAAGCACTCACACTTGGCAGCGGGTCCAGTAGCATTGCCACAAGGAGAGCGCATCGGAGAAGGAACTCACGCTCTAGGATCTTTAAGCCAAATCCACATGATGAGCTCCGACGGTATTCTGGGGCTTGGCCAGGGGACCAGTACCGTGATCAGGAGACCCAGACGAGCCCTGAGCCCACAAAGAGCAATGCAAATCAAGGCCCCACCAATACAGAAGCACAAGATGCTCCTGCTGCCCCAGAGGTAACCTCTCCTGGTAAGACTACATCAGTGGCTCCAGAGGCTGCCCCAGGGGCCACTGGGGCTTCGTCAGCTCCACCGGCTCCATCAGTTCCTTCAGTTCCGCCGACTCCAGCAGCTCCAATGGCTTCAGGAGCTCCTGACCCCAGCACCCCTTACGGGTATCCCATGAAGGGCCAGAAAAGCCTAAAACTATCCAGCAACAGTGCTTTTTCACGGACAGGTACCTTCACCAGGAGCACAGGTTCTCACAGACCTCCATTACATCCCCCGCCACACCCTCCACCCCCACCTCCGAACCAACCTCCATCTCAACCTCCTCCTCCCCCACCAACACAGCCCCCAGCTCAGTCCCCACCATCAGATAAGACTGAGGAGGAAAAATCAGCCACAGGGCCAAACCCTGAGGGATTTGAACAGTTCTTGCTGAAGCCAGTAAGCCGACTGCCATGGGACGCTATTGAGGATCTTGAGACCATCAATAAGGAGGCACAAGACCAAGCAGGTAAACGCCCCAGCGTGGACCAGTGCATTGAGGATCTTAATGAGGCCTACAAAGATATCCTGGAGCTCAGTACTGCCAGCAATAACCTTCCCAACCGCTCCTCCATGCAAATCCCTGACCGCATCAAATCCAGGTTATCTTCAGATCCACTTGGAATGCCTTCAACCGCTCTTCGACCAAGCTTGGTGCCTGGAAGTGACCCAGAATACAGGGAGGTGAAGAGTGCCTTTTCCCGACCATCAACTGGGAAGAGTGTGAGCTTCAGCAAACAGCTGAGAGAGGAGATTTGTCCTGCTGCCCCCCCACCAGAACCAGGTTTCAGAGATTACAAAACAGTCATGTCCCAGATAACCCAACGCAAAGCCTGCAGATCAGTGAAGCTGGATATACCAGCCCCCAAAGAGACCCAAAGAGATGATGATTTGACTGCACAAACCTCCTCCACCTCTTCCATTGCAGCCGAGGCACCATGGGCAGACAGACAGCCCATGCAAGATGCCTCCACTCTAACCAGCCCACCTGACTATGAGCACATCTGTCAAACTCTCCAAATGGCCCGTGAATCTGGGGCAGTTAGCCGAGCTTCTATCAAATCCAAACCAGGAAGCGCCATGAGCATCGAAACGCCACAGCATGTGCCCATACCTGGTAGGCCTCCTGTAGATTCTGAGCAGCCATGTTGTTCTTCAGCATTAGAAGGGAGACAGGAGCCAATGTCATTATTCAGGGAGGAAAGGAGCTCAGGCTTTAGGAGGGTAACAAGCCACACTAACAGGTTCCTTAGTAACAGGGGTGTGCTCTGTAGCCTTGCAACCGGAAATCCTGTTGGTGACAAAGCAGGTTTAGAGACTAACCCAGAGGTTCCTGCTGACTGGAAGATGCAGCTTTCATTAGCTGAAAAGCATATTGCTACTCTGATCACAGGAGAGGGTTCAGAAGAGAACCTTGATGAGTCAAACAAGGTTAAAGGTGATAAAGACATTCCTGGCAGTGTGTCAATTGAAAATGAAGTGAGCAACATTTTAGCCACTGAAATGAAAGATGATACTGCCAATGCTGAGCAGAAACATTCTGAAGTAAAAGAGACAGAAACAGAGCAAACTGAGACACCTGAAATCCAACAACCTGAAGTGACAGAGAAAGTGAAAGAAGAGGAAACATCTAGGGAAACGACTGAAACAGATCAAGAGAAATGCGAGCAGAAAGACCCTGTTACTGAAGGAACAGAGCAAAATAGTGATACAACCTCTGAGGAAAAGAAAGAACCAAATGTGATCTTGAGGGCAAATAAGGTTGCAATATGGACTCATTCAGGTTTAGATTCAGAGCTACGACCTGAATTTCCACCAGATCACCTTCCCCTTTCTGTACTTCCTTATCCTAATCGTAGATTATCTTTAGGGTTAGATTGGGAGAAGGGTGGGTGGGAAGGGGAAAGTTTGGGTCAAGGTGGATTTTGGTCCAGAGAGAGGCGGTCCCTTGATGCTGAGAGATGGGGTATTGGTGGAGAGACTTGGGGTTTAGACAATGATAGACAGGAAGGAGGTGGTGAAAAACTGGGTCTGGGGGGTTGGCGTGGATGTGGGATTGATGGCCAAGGCACAGATGATTCAGACTGGGAAGTAGATGAAAATACCCAAGAGTCAGGTTCAGACAGAAATATAATAACACTTAAGCCTGAGCAGGGTCTTGGTGAAGACAGTAGCAGTCCAGTCTCTAGCACTGATCAAGTGGAAAAAGATAAAACACAAGCTGTTGCTAGCCAAGGCATTGATAAGGGTCGGATTCAAGGTCCAGGTGAATGTCAGGTTTCAAGTGTAGATCGACGGACCCGTGGACTTTCCCATAGAATAGAGGCTCTTTTTACAGCCCCACCCGGGCATGGCTCAGAGGAGAGACTTGCCCGCATGAGGGAGGTGGACACTGTCTCACGAATGAGACGCCTTAGCCTCCGTAGTTCAGACTCTTGGGATGGACTGCACGGGGTGGGAAGGTGGGGAGAATATGGATGGGAGGAAGAATGTCCCCTTCCTGGCCCACAGGGTTCTTCAAACATCACAAAGGTAGAGGATAAAGAGGGCAGTGCCCACCCTGTAGTCAACAGTGAACCTAAAGAAACAAAAGACGACCAGGCAACCCTAAAAGGTGAGAAACTGTTACATCAGCTTTTGTATTTACTGTGGGTAGCATTTGATAGCAGAATTCACTGGTGACATTTGTACAGTGTGGTTCTTGATAAAGTCCCAAATTTGACTCAGAATTTAAGCCTATCAGTCATTAGCTGTGTTTACATTGACTCTTCTAATCTGATCGTAATAGGAACAGAAGCACAATCAGAATAAAAATGTCACATGTAAACATGTCAATCGGATTGAATTGGCTCGATCCAACTAAAATTTCGATTGGATTGTAAGGGGTGGTTTATCCCTTTTGTAATCCGAGAGAGAGGCCAGGTAAACATTTGTTCGGATTGAAAACCGAAACTGAAAAGTACTGCGCATGCGCAGTGACGTAGAAATAGCGTAATGACATATGACAAGCGGAAAGAGATGTTCTTCCTGGTGAATAAAGTGTTACAAATAAGTGTCCTGTCATTATAAATCTCCCCTTTCACTCAGCGTATGTGAAGTGGAACACGACCACGTCCCACCAGTCCTCGTTTAAGGCTCTCATCAACAGACGTCTAGTTTTGAGTGTGGGAAGAGACACTTTTACAACTTTTTTTTTTTTTGCTAAAGTAAAGTTAAGCAGCACAACAGTTCATGTGCTGGGCGTCACCTAATTAGGACCCGAAGTAGATAAATATAACGTGTGCTTTTTAAAACAGCAGCGGGAAACTGCTTATTCATGCAGTGTGTGCATATCAAAAGAGTAAATCCGATCAGAAGCTTGTGACATGTAAACGCACACATCAACCTGATCACTTTATTTACCGTTCATGTAAACACTATGTTCGGATTGAATGAATTCATTCTGATGGAAGCAAAAAGTGTAAACGCACCTATTGATCAATTATTACTATAATGTTTCAAAAAGAACAATTTTCTGTCATTTGAGCCCTGCATATTGTTGTAATCTTACTTGAATGTGTGTGGAATTCTTTTAGTTTATTTACATTACATGCATGGACTACTGTACACAGTGATGCTATTGTTAAATTTTTTAGCTGTTTACATAATGTATTTCTCCTCTTTTGACATTTTCAGAGTCACAGGAGCTCAGCCAGATGGAGAGGTCGTAGCTGAACCCTAGAGGTCAGAGGTCATCCAACTAAGGGCCAGCCTCCAGCACTGTGACCTGGCTGTCTGCTAAATGCCTTCATTCTCATATGCTATCGAAACATCCTCAGACATACACACACATATACACAAATATATACAAAACATTAGACATAAACACATTGAGCGATGCATTTCTCTAAAACACACATCTGTGCATAAACACACAGAAAACTCATATACAAACACTCAAAGTCATTGTCATGTATGCAGACACTCACATGCATTCAGAACACATTTAAACACCTCACCACTGAGACATCTAAAATGGCCTTCTACTCCGACAAGAGCATTGTTTATCAATTCCACTCCATGCCCAATCAGTTCCAGCTCTGCTGGCTTTCAAAGTGTTGCTGTTCCACTGCCAGAAGGAGGTTTCCAACAATGCCCCACCCCCTTCATATGTTACAGTTCTCATCATGCCCCATTTTCTTTATTTTCTTGCCCACATCTTAGTTCTTTTCCCTGCAATTTAATTAAAGGTTGGTTTATTAGACTTTATCTGGTACATTACTCAGAAAAAAAAGAAATTAAAATGTTATTTTATGACCAAGAAACTAAAAAAAAAAAACAATTTTACTGTCTTTTGTAAAAAAAAAAAAAAAAAAAAGGAAAAAAAGAAAGAAAAAAATGACTGTTTAAAAGTAATACAGAACAATCGATGAAGTTTAAAACCAGCTACAATCTATTATACTGTCCTACTCTGTGCAAACAACCTATCATCCTTGCAACTTTGTCTTTCTTCAACCCATTACCTTCCTTACATCTTTGCATGTTCCTTACCTTAATTAAGACCTCAGTCTTCTCACTAACCATTCATTACACTAACCTTGTGTGCATCTCGTAAATTTTTCCTTCATCTAGACAGTGTTATGTCTGCACACCAATGTTTTCGTCACCCGTACAATTTCATCACACTGGTATTAAGAATGTTTTCTTAAGGTCTTGTGCTACACTTCTTAATTAGTATGACCACAATTGGTTTACCCTTAAACACTTTTCATTAAGTTAATAGTGTCTCCTATAGTAATGGGAAGTTCGGATCATTTTACTGAATTTGTCATTTGAATTTCATTCTTCAAAATGTCTGAATCTTTTTTTAAATAATTTTGTTAATTATGTTAATTTCAACAGAATATATTTAAAATCTTACATGTTAATAGCCAAATTCAGCAACACATCTACTTAGATTAATTTAGACATTGATCATATTTCGAATAAGAAAAACAAATAATGCTATCAAGGCCAAATTATGACAAACAAAAATGATTAATTCACTGCTTCAGGCTATAGTCTGTTAGATTACTTCACATCCCAGTCGAGGCGTACATTCTTTTGTCACATCATATCTATAAGCTGAAGCTATGACTTGAAACAGAAGTGATTAGTTCACCTCTCGAGTCCTCTGGTTCGAGTGGATTTGTTCATCTCGTGACAGCCCCATAGGCTATAATGCGGTCTGTACTGGAAACAGAACTGATTAGTTCAACTCTCAAGTTTTCGAGTCGTTTGTTCTTGACGTGACTGCTTCCCAGCTCAGTATCTTATGACAAACACATTGCATTAGTATATTATAAACTGTATGTTTTTATTATTTCAAGGTATCTTATTTGCTTCATCGTTATGATTTTTCCCTTAATTCTGGTAAAGTTTAAAGCAACCCGTTTACCACCCCACATTCAGTGTTATGACATCATGAAAGAAATTAAAAAATATATAAATTGTTAGAAATAAAAAGCTACAGTTTGAGACCAGAAATTTATCACACAACGGTCTAATTAATTTCTGTATCAAATACGGCTGTCACATCACATAACAAAAGAACAAATTACTCAGAGCCGAAGACTCCAGAGGTGAATTAATCATTTCTGTATCCGTCACAGACTGTATTTTAACCTATACTGCTGTCACTGGATGAACGAATGACTCGAACCAGATCCCGAGGACTTGATGGGTTAATTAATCAATTCTGTTTAATGTAAAGAACCTATAGGATGTTGCAAATGTGGGTAAACCCGAAATGAAAGAATCCCTCGATGAGATGACTCGATGTTCTAGAGTCATACTAAGATTCGTTCAAACTTAACGGATCATTCATGAACGACACATCACTAGTTTCTCCCAACTCACTGATATCATCCCAAACTAGCATACACATTTAAAAATAAAGGTTCTTTATTGATATCAGTGGTTCATGAAGAACCTTTACCATCGATGATCTGTTATGTACCTTTATAGTAAAAAAATATATATTTTAATTTTTTAAATCTTTTAAAGGGGTCATGAACTGAATTTGTTTTTTATTTTGTACTTTTTACTGAGGTCAATCTAAAATGTCATCAAGGTTTTATCAAAACATTATTTAGAAGTAATAGGCTTTCTTCTGTCCTGTTTTAAAACCCCTCATCAGAACGCTCCTTTGAATAGGTAAGGCAGATTGTAGACTCGGAAGTAAACACCCACTGCAGTGATTGGCTAACAGAGGTGTATGATTGACAGCTTACGTCCTTCACAAATGGACACTGCAGTGATTTAGATTAAAAATGCATAAATACTCATATCAAAGCAATAGGGACAATGTAACCGAAAAAGTTAATCAGACTTGTGTAACTTTACTGTCAGATCAAATATAGTCGGCACAGCATCGTCTTTTAGTTTCAATCTTTCTGAAATCCCACATCAAATTGCCTCGTTTGTAATGAATTACTAAAAAAAAAAAAAAAAAAAAACCCAAAACAAATAGACTGACGTCGTCTGGAACTTCTTAACAAATAAAGTTCATCCACTCTTTCCCAATGTTGGGATCAGAAGGAAGGCAATGAAGCAGAGACTTTTTCCACAACTTGCCATTACACAGCATCTTGTTATCTAGGAGCCATCTTAATTTTTTTTTGTTTCTGGATAGATCTGTGCGTTCACCTTTCTCATAAACACTTCATGCTCAAGTCGGTGGGCGGAGCTAAACAGGCAGCGATGTAGAAGCAGGTGTTGATCTTCTTCTTTGGAGGAGTTGTTTAGCCACACTATTACATCATAGAATTATACATTCCACAAACTGTTGTTTTGGCAGACTGGCTTCAATATAAGCTATTTTTAGTCCTCAAACATGCAGGATATTTTTATAGTACAATGACCTCTTAAATGTCAACAGATCAAGGGCATTTTGGTTTCTTAGCTCATGACCCTCTAAGAACTGGTTACAGAAAGATTCTTTGGAGAACCAAAAATTTTTATTTTATGACATTGCTACGAAACCCCCCTTTCTGAACCTTTATTTTTAAGAGTGTATATTTGTGTCCTAGCATTCTTGTTGAAACGCACTGCTTTAATTCTTCACTTAAAGCTAAATACACCATTATACCATGTCCTAACCAGGTGTGTTTAGAGTGTAATTTCAAGTTGAAAAGAAAAAGTATATTTTGCATTAAGAAAATGAAGCTGATTTTTCTCAAGTTACCCAATGTAGATGAAAACGTTAAAAATATTATAAATATATTAATAAATGATATTAATAAAGGGTAGTGTTTGTTGTACTGCCTTTTAATTTAAATTTATATTTTAATTCACTTTATAGACTTCATTTTCTTTATGAAATATATATATAGAGAGATGATCCTTTTGTTTCTTGTCTATCACATCTTACTTGGTTGGAACATGGTATAATAACTTTTTCCATGTTCAAGCAGCACCATGCATGACCATCAGAATCACCCCCTAAAACCTCTCAAATCCATCAGTCCATCAAGAAACCAGTCCACGGGGGCAGCCTCTACCCCATCCTCCCCAGTGAGTCTCGGTCCCTACAGCCTTTCCTCTGTTGACATCATGGAACTCTCTTGTCATTTGTTGGAACATGTGGTCCGCTTGTGGAGTGCTTTCAAGGGGTGCACTCACCCCTCTGTCCAACGTGGTTCTGTTTGAGCAGACATGAATGTTTTGTAAATGCTTTTATATTGTTTTTTTGACTTTACCAAAACCAGTATAGGCAGTTTTACAAGAACCGTTCTATTTATTCTTTTTTTTTTCCATGTTTATGTGTCACCTGAGCTGTTCTGCTCCAGATCGGGAGTTCCACACGATGTGGTAAAAGACACTCAATGGCTCTGAACTGTTTTCATTTTCAGATGAATCAATCAAAGAAAACGTATTGCTCTTGGTTCGAACCCATAGTGCCCTATTTATCAGAACCTTTCAGCACACTGTAACGTACGTCCCTGAGTGTGGAGAGCTTTGTATAGTTTCGGTTAGAACCAGTGGTGTAATGCAGGTCAAACGGAGACCTGGGTTGGATGCGCGTTTCAGTATTTGATGTATCAACTTAAAAAGCACCTTGTTAACATATTTTTACCGTGATTGGATTCAAAGAGAATTTTTAGCTATCGAGTGGGCCTTTTTTGAAACACACCAGTAACGATAAGCCTAAGGAGTTACTTTGAAACACCACCAAAATGTTTGATATCTCAAGTGTCAAAATGTGCATCGTTTTGAATGTTTGTCTGATATATCAAATACCTTAAATGATGTTGTGTGACCCAGGTTTCACACAGGTTGCGACTTTGAATTAGGGAACTATTTTCAAGCGATATAGACTTTAGAAAAACAGGGTCCAAACGCGAACACAGAGACACGCGTTAGCTACTACTGTAATGGTTGCCTGTCCATAACCTAAACCTAAATGCCAGGTAACTTCTGGAAGCAATAAATTGCTCAAGAGCGTTTCGATGAACAAGCTAAATGTGTACAGATGATTTTAATGGTTAAATGTAGGCTAGATGGTTGCAAAGTAGAGGGACAGCTCTAGATATGTAATGATTTGGATTAGCTTAGGTGAAAGATAGGCCTACTCTATGGTAATGTTTGATATGTATGGAACAATTTTAGGAAAAATTCAACTTCTAAGATAACCTTATGCTATGGAATGGAGAGATATAAATTTCTGACATCATAATGCATGAAAGCTTGAGCAATATTGTCCAACACAGAAGCTCATTGGCTGTAGGAAATCTGGGAAGCGGGATATACTTGTTAAAGTGTCATCTATCCAAACGTCACTCACAGAAAAGCATTTTAAATAGCGTGGAAGCGTGTGAATGAGCGTGTGCGCGCATGCATGTGTGTGTTCGCTTACTTTTTTCCCTGTCATAGTGCCATTCATCGTGATAAAAAAGGCATTTCACTGAATACTTATTTTGTTATCATTGAAATTGTTAACCAGTCTGCATAATGTATAAAATAAAAGTATATTTTAAAATATTTTAAACGATATTTTTGTATTTAACCATAATAATTTCATTTCTTCGCTCTTGGATCAAGCTGGCAGTTTTATGTTACTGTATAGAATGATAAGAAAATTCTATAATTTTCTAGTGCTTAAAGAAAAACAAATTAAGGAAAAATGTATGGGCCAAATTTAAGTTAGAGATCTGCAGCATGTTTTGCCAAGTTGATGGGCTCTCATTGTGAACAATAGATATGAATTACAGGATTTAGCTTTTTGAGTTTGTAGTAAATGCTGCAGTAAAGCGAAAAAGGCCCACTGTTGATATCTGACGCTTTGTATAGTTGTAATGTTCATTCAGTTTACATAAACATCAGATAACAAATTTAGTGGATCCATTCACAGCTGCCTAGAAACTTGTTACAGCAAAGTGCATACAACAAGGAAATTGCAACATTAAAAGTGACTTTGTTTGATCTTGATTCCGTTCAAAGCTAAATGTGGCCTTATTTTAGGCTATTTGAGCATTTGTACGTCTTCCATTCAGAATCATGTACTGTTATCATCACGAGCTCGTACCAACGGTTTTCTATGAAAAATGAAAAAGAAATCAATAAGTAAGATCACACACAGCCAAATATTCTTTATTTCTTTGCAAGTATGATAAGCTAACGTTTGGATCGAAAGTGAGATGTGTAGCACACTGACAGGATCTGTTCCCTATTTCACTGAAAAAGGCCATAACTGTTATATGATTTCAAGCTGTTTTCATGAACTATGTAGCATTTTTGCCATTGTAGCATTCAGAGTAAGTTCAATGTGAAAAAGCCACTGAATCGTACTGTTTTTCTTTTGCGTTTGTAACGGGAGTCTTAATGATAACACTGTCCGTATTTGAAAACACAAGCTGTTGCATTTTCATGCCAAGAGTGTCATCGGTTACATTTGTATCATTGGACATTTCTGGATCTCATGGTTTGCATTTGCATACATCATTTTTTGGTTCCATGTTTGTAAATGTTTCAGGCATTTGAAATGTAAATATGTGACATAAGGATAAAAAAAATCAAATTTAATAAACATTTTCTACAATTTAATTGCTGTGCTTATATATCTGACTAAGATCTGCATAACTATGTTTGGAGTTGTTTAACCCTCTTTATTGAAGTTCATAGCTTGCTCATGTTGAATAAGGCAAAAAATATGCAATTAATTTGAATTTAAAACTTTTAAATAATGGAATTTATTTTCTAGTATTGCTCTACTTAAATGTTTCAAACATTTTGTTTACTGTTTTGCAATAATTTCCTGGGATGAATTTTCATCTTGTACATTTTGAGAAGCAGAGGAATGGTGTGCTGATATATTTAAAAACCCTTAGACAATAACTATAGATGGCTAATAACTACTGAATGTTGATTGAAAAATATAGCAGAAAGATAGCAGAAAATCATTTTTCAATCAAAAGTTCCTTGGGTTTCAAATCATAGGACAATGTATTATAAGAAGTATTTTGACACTGTGGTTATAGTGTGGAAAAGTGCAATATATAAATATAGTCTAGTGTGTTCATGCCCATACCTGTATGTGAATGAAAAATTAGATGGACTTCCTCCAAATCTCCTAGAGCATGCTGGGAGGATTTTAGGTTTCATTCATAAAATGCTGTACTGGCCTGAAACATTCATGAATGTTGTGCCAACGTTGTGATCACTGATAATACGTTTTGCCAACATTTGGGTCCAACTGGCAGCTCAGTGTGAGAGTCTGGCTGGAGAAAAGCGCTAAAATCACCAACATTACACAGACACGCACTATCCCACTTTTGCTGTGAAACTGTGTTTGTAGCTATAGTTATCAAAACACTGAGCAAATTAAAATGTCAGTGAAATATATTCTTAGGGTATGTTTACGATACTAATTATGATATCCAACATATCTGTAATTATTGTATTTTCAGGCAAATTTAGACACCTAAACAATTACAACACAAAACATGAAACATCAAAAACAATTGTTTTGGCCAAAATAGCTTTGCTGTAATTATAAAATCACATAATATAATGAGACAGCTTGCCTCGGTTGATAACAAGCCTCAACATACAAGGCTACATTTGAAAAAGGCGTAATTAGAGTCCAAAAAACATACTGAGTACTAGCACCATATGATAAATAGGCCTGCTTGAGACTTGGCGTCCAATTGCAATGATGTTCTGTCATTGGTTCAAATCACGGGAAATCACGAGCTCGCGTTTATCTGCGTTAATGCCGCCACACGCTTTGATCCTGTGGGACTGAAGTTTGTTCCTCAGTGTGAATGAAACAAACAAATGATTCAGAAAAAAACATCCGATAA
>NW_020528949.1:0-27031 GCF_003368295.1 Carassius auratus | reverse complement strand
TTTTAACAAACCTTTGATGTAAATTAAACCAAATGTGTTTTATTTACAGATCTGGTTCAGCAGTGGTCACAAGCAAGCTGGTGTTCAACTCCTCATCTCCAGTCCCCAGTGAAGCTCTGGTCCTCAGCGCTATCAACACTCTCCGTAATTCCAGAGAGTCACAGCTGAATGAATCAGTGAAGGTGGTGAATGTCAGCTATGAGAGTAAGTCTCGTGATTTAAGGTTTAAAATGTTATGAAATGGAAATGGGTAAAACTGATATGAATGACAATATTTAGTCAAATTAAAAATGTAAACATTTCCACAGAAATCTCAGAAACCTCCTATGCTGTGGTCATTACATTTAACCTGGTTAATATCAGCATGCCAGAGGATCCTGACAACAGAGGCAAACACCAAACAGCAAGTGCAGGACAATATCAATAATGCGGTAAACATGAAAAATTAACAGTGTAAATAGGTTAAGGTCCAATGCCATTCTTCCCCAGAGGCTGATGAATGGTTTGATTTTTCTCCTGCAGCTGAACTATCTTCTGAATGAACCTGGCAAGACATTTTTTGAACCCAAGTCCTCCAATTTTAGGTGAGTTGCAATCTAATTTATCACTATGAATCATACTTTTCATCCACAATGTTTATTTAGTGCCTCATGACTTTCCAGGACATTAAACCAACCAATATAAAAAAATAAATAAAAAAAAATCCTAAATCTCATTAATGCTGTATTACACAAAGGAATTTAATCAACTTTCAAATAAAGTATATTTTCTGTTTTTCCTGTAGGAGCTCTTCAAACCAGATTGAAGGCAGCATGGACTACAGCTTCCAGGATGGAGATACCATACAACCATTCAGCTTCCTAAATGAACTACTTCGGCCAACCACGACAACATTGCTTCCAGAAACAACAACTGGTTTCTCTGTGACCCCTTCAAATCTCATGTAAGTGGCGGATTTCCAATTATTAGAACAATCAAAAAATGGAAAAGGAATTTTTTTTTACAAACCTTTGATGTAAATTAAACCAAATGTGTTTTATTTACAGATCTGGTTCAGCAGTGGTCACAAGCAAGCTGGTGTTCAACTCCTCATCTCCAGTCCCCAGTGAAGCTCTGGTCCTCAGCGCTATCAACACTCTCCGTAATTCCAGAGAGTCACAGCTGAATGAATCAGTGAAGGTGGTGAATGTCAGCTATGAGAGTAAGTTTCGTGATTTAAGGTTTAAAATGTTATGAAACGATAATGGGTAAAACTGATATGAATGACAATATTTTGTCAAATAAAAATGTACACGTTTCCACAGAAATTTCAGAAACCTCCTATGCTGTGGTCATTACATTTAACCTGGTTAATATCAGCATGCCAGAGGATCCTGAGAACAGAGGCAACACCAAACAGAAAGTGCAGGGCATCATCAATAACGCGGTAATAATATCTAATTATCAGTCCAAAAAGGTTTACATCCAATGCCATTCTTCCCCAGAGGCTGATGAATGGTTTGATTTTTCTCCTGCAGCTGAACTATCTTCTGAATGAACCTGGCAAGACATTTTTTGAACCCAAGTCCTCCAATTTTGCGTGAGTTGCAATCTAATTTATCACTATGAATCATACTTTTCATCCACAATGTTTATTTAGTGCCTCATGACTTTCCAGGACATTAAACCAACCAATACATAAAAAAAAAAAAAATTCCTAAAATCTCATTAATGCTGTATTACACAAAGGAATTTAAGCAACTTTCAAATAAAGTATATTTTCTGGTTTTCCTGTAGGAGCTCTTCAAACCAGATTGAAGGCAGCATGGACTACAGCTTCCAGGATGGAGATACCATACAACCAGTCAGCTTCCTAAATGAACTACTTCGGCCAACCACGACAACATTGCTTCCAGAAACAACAACTGGTTTCTCTGTGACCCCTTCAAATCTCATGTAAGTGTCGGATTACCAATTATTAGAACAATCAAACAATGGAAAAGGAATTTTTTTTTTTACAAACCTTTGATGTAAATTAAACCAAATGTGTTTTATTTACAGATCTGGTTCAGCAGTGGTCACAAGCAAGCTGGTGTTCAACTCCTCATCTCCAGTCCCCAGTGAAGCTCTGGTCCTCAGCGCTATCAACACTCTCCGTAATTCCAGAGAGTCACAGCTGAATGAATCAGTGAAGGTGGTGAATGTCAGCTATGAGAGTAAGTTTCATGATTTAAGGTTTAAAATATTATGAAATGGAAATGGGTAAAACTGATATGAATGACAATATTTAGTCAAATTAAAAATGTAAACATTTCCACAGAAATCTCAGAAACCTCCTATGCTGTGGTCATTACATTTAACCTGGTTAATATCAGCATGCCAGAGGATCCTGACAACAGAGGCAACACCAAACAGAAAGTGCAGGACAATATCAATAATGCGGTAAACATGAAAAATTAACAGTGTAAATAGCTTAAGGTCCAATGCCATTCTTCCCCAGAGGCTGATGAATGGTTTGATTTTTCTCCTGCAGCTGAACTATCTTCTGAATGAACCTGGCAAGACATTTTTTGAACCCAAGTCCTCCAATTTTAGGTGAGTTGCAATCTAATTTATCACTATGAATCATACTTTTCATCCACAATGTTTATTTAGTGCCTCATGACTTTCCAGGACATTAAACCAACCAATATAAAAAAATAAATAAAAAAAAATCCTAAAATCTCATTAATGCTGTATTACACAAAGGAATTTAATCAACTTTCAAATAAAGTATATTTTCTGTTTTTCCTGTAGGAGCTCTTCAAACCAGATTGAAGGCAGCATGGACTACAGCTTCCAGGATGGAGATACCATACAACCATTCAGCTTCCTAAATGAACTACTTCGGCCAACCACGACAACATTGCTTCCAGAAACAACAACTGGTTTCTCTGTGACCCCTTCAAATCTCATGTAAGTGGCGGATTTCCAATTATTAGAACAATCAAAAAATGGAAAAGGAATTTTTTTTTTACAAACCTTTGATGTAAATTAAACCAAATGTGTTTTATTTACAGATCTGGTTCAGCAGTGGTCACAAGCAAGCTGGTGTTCAACTCCTCATCTCCAGTCCCCAGTGAAGCTCTGGTCCTCAGCGCTATCAACACTCTCCGTAATTCCAGAGAGTCACAGCTGAATGAATCAGTGAAGGTGGTGAATGTCAGCTATGAGAGTAAGTTTCGTGATTTAAGGTTTAAAATGTTATGAAACGATAATGGGTAAAACTGATATGAATGACAATATTTTGTCAAATAAAAATGTACACGTTTCCACAGAAATTTCAGAAACCTCCTATGCTGTGGTCATTACATTTAACCTGGTTAATATCAGCATGCCAGAGGATCCTGAGAACAGAGGCAACACCAAACAGAAAGTGCAGGGCATCATCAATAACGCGGTAATAATATCTAATTATCAGTCCAAAAAGGTTTACATCCAATGCCATTCTTCCCCAGAGGCTGATGAATGGTTTGATTTTTCTCCTGCAGCTGAACTATCTTCTGAATGAACCTGGCAAGACATTTTTTGAACCCAAGTCCTCCAATTTTGCGTGAGTTGCAATCTAATTTATCACTATGAATCATACTTTTCATCCACAATGTTTATTTAGTGCCTCATGACTTTCCAGGACATTAAACCAACCAATACATAAAAAAAAAAAAAAATTCCTAAAATCTCATTAATGCTGTATTACACAAAGGAATTTAAGCAACTTTCAAATAAAGTATATTTTCTGTTTTTCCTGTAGGAGCTCTTCAAACCAGATTGAAGGCAGCATGGACTACAGCTTCCAGGATGGAGATACCATACAACCATTCAGCTTCCTAAATGAACTACGTCGGCCAACCACGACAACATTGCTTCCAGAAACAACAACTGGTTTCTCTGTGACCCCTTCAAATCTCATGTAAGTGTCGGATTACCAATTATTAGAACAATCAAAAAATGGAAAAGGATTTTTTTTTTTTACAAACCTTTGATGTAAATTAAACCAAATGTGTTTTATTTACAGATCTGGTTCAGCAGTGGTCACAAGCAAGCTGGTGTTCAACTCCTCATCTCCAGTCCCCAGTGAAGCTCTGGTCCTCAGCGCTATCAACACTCTCCGTAATTCCAGAGAGTCACAGCTGAATGAATCAGTGAAGGTGGTGAATGTCAGCTATGAGAGTAAGTTTCATGATTTAAGGTTTAAAATATTATGAAACGATAATGGGTAAAACTGATATGAATGACAATATTTTGTCAAATAATAATGTACACGTTTCCACAGAAATCTCAGAAACCTCCTATGCTGTGGTCATTACATTTAACCTGGTTAATATCAGCATGCCAGAGGATCCTGAGAACAGAGGCAACACCAAACAGAAAGTGCAGGGCATCATCAATAACGCGGTAATAATATCTAATTATCAGTCCAAAAAGGTTTACATCCAATGCCATTCTTCCCCAGAGGCTGATGAATGGTTTGATTTTTCTCCTGCAGCTGAACTATCTTCTGAATGAACCTGGCAAGACATTTTTTGAACCCAAGTCCTCCAATTTTACGTGAGTTGCAATCTAATTTATCACTATGAATCATACTTTTCATCCACAATGTTTATTTAGTGCCTCATGACTTTCCAGGACATTAAACCAACCAATATAAAAAAAATAAAATAAAATCCTAAAATCTCATTAATGCTGTATTACACAAAGGAATTTAAGCAACTTTCAAATAAAGTATATTTTCTGTTTTTCCTGTAGGAGCTCTTCAAACCAGATTGAAGGCAGCATGGACTACAGCTTCCAGGATGGAGATACCATACAACCAGTCAGCTTCCTAAATGAACTACTTCGGCCAACCACGACAACATTGCTTCCAGAAACAACAACTGGTTTCTCTGTGACCCCTTCAAATCTCATGTAAGTGTCGGATTACCAATTATTAGAACAATCAAACAATGGAAAAGGAATTTTTTTTTTACAAACCTTTGATGTAAATTAAACCAAATGTGTTTTATTTACAGATCTGGTTCAGCAGTGGTCACAAGCAAGCTGGTGTTCAACTCCTCATCTCCAGTCCCCAGTGAAGCTCTGGTCCTCAGCGCTATCAACACTCTCCGTAATTCCAGAGAGTCACAGCTGAATGAATCAGTGAAGGTGGTGAATGTCAGCTATGAGAGTAAGTTTCATGATTTAAGGTTTAAAATATTATGAAATGGAAATGGGTAAAACTGATATGAATGACAATATTTAGTCAAATTAAAAATGTAAACATTTCCACAGAAATCTCAGAAACCTCCTATGCTGTGGTCATTACATTTAACCTGGTTAATATCAGCATGCCAGAGGATCCTGACAACAGAGGCAACACCAAACAGCAAGTGCAGGACAATATCAATAATGCGGTAAACATGAAAAATTAACAGTGTAAATAGCTTAAGGTCCAATGCCATTCTTCCCCAGAGGCTGATGAATGGTTTGATTTTTCTCCTGCAGCTGAACTATCTTCTGAATGAACCTGGCAAGACATTTTTTGAACCCAAGTCCTCCAATTTTAGGTGAGTTGCAATCTAATTTATCACTATGAATCATACTTTTCATCCACAATGTTTATTTAGTGCCTCATGACTTTCCAGGACATTAAACCAACCAATATAAAAAAATAAATAAAAAAAAATCCTAAAATCTCATTAATGCTGTATTACACAAAGGAATTTAATCAACTTTCAAATAAAGTATATTTTCTGTTTTTCCTGTAGGAGCTCTTCAAACCAGATTGAAGGCAGCATGGACTACAGCTTCCAGGATGGAGATACCATACAACCATTCAGCTTCCTAAATGAACTACTTCGGCCAACCACGACAACATTGCTTCCAGAAACAACAACTGGTTTCTCTGTGACCCCTTCAAATCTCATGTAAGTGGCGGATTTCCAATTATTAGAACAATCAAAAAATGGAAAAGGAATTTTTTTTTTACAAACCTTTGATGTAAATTAAACCAAATGTGTTTTATTTACAGATCTGGTTCAGCAGTGGTCACAAGCAAGCTGGTGTTCAACTCCTCATCTCCAGTCCCCAGTGAAGCTCTGGTCCTCAGCGCTATCAACACTCTCCGTAATTCCAGAGAGTCACAGCTGAATGAATCAGTGAAGGTGGTGAATGTCAGCTATGAGAGTAAGTTTCGTGATTTAAGGTTTAAAATGTTATGAAACGATAATGGGTAAAACTGATATGAATGACAATATTTTGTCAAATAAAAATGTACACGTTTCCACAGAAATTTCAGAAACCTCCTATGCTGTGGTCATTACATTTAACCTGGTTAATATCAGCATGCCAGAGGATCCTGAGAACAGAGGCAACACCAAACAGAAAGTGCAGGGCATCATCAATAATGCGGTAAACATGAAAATTATCAGTCCAAAAAGCTTTACAGTCCAATGCCATTCTTCCCCAGAGGCTGATGAATGGTTTGATTTTTCTCCTGCAGCTGAACTATCTTCTGAATGAACCTGGCAAGACATTTTTTGAACCCAAGTCCTCCAATTTTAGGTGAGTTGCAATCTAATTTATCACTATGAATCATACTTTTCATCCACAATGTTTATTTAGTGCCTCATGACTTTCCAGGACATTAAACCAACCAATATAAAAAAAAAAAAAAAAATTCCTAAAATCTCATTAATGCTGTATTACACAAAGGAATTTAAGCAACTTTCAAATAAAGTATATTTTCTGTTTTTCCTGTAGGAGCTCTTCAAACCAGATTGAAGGCAGCATGGACTACAGCTTCCAGGATGGAGATACCATACAACCATTCAGCTTCCTAAATGAACTACGTCGGCCAACCACGACAACATTGCTTCCAGAAACAACAACTGGTTTCTCTGTGACCCCTTCAAATCTCATGTAAGTGTCGGATTACCAATTATTAGAACAATCAAACAATGGAAAAGGAATTTTTTTTTTACAAACCTTTGATGTAAATTAAACCAAATGTGTTTTATTTACAGATCTGGTTCAGCAGTGGTCACAAGCAAGCTGGTGTTCAACTCCTCATCTCCAGTCCCCAGTGAAGCTCTGGTCCTCAGCGCTATCAACACTCTCCGTAATTCCAGAGAGTCACAGCTGAATGAATCAGTGAAGGTGGTGAATGTCAGCTATGAGAGTAAGTCTCGTGATTTAAGGTTTAAAATGTTATGAAATGGAAATGGGTAAAACTGATATGAATGACAATATTTAGTCAAATTAAAAATGTAAACATTTCCACAGAAATCTCAGAAACCTCCTATGCTGTGGTCATTACATTTAACCTGGTTAATATCAGCATGCCAGAGGATCCTGACAACAGAGGCAACACCAAACAGAAAGTGCAGGACAATATCAATAATGCGGTAAACATGAAAAATTAACAGTGTAAATAGCTTAAGGTCCAATGCCATTCTTCCCCAGAGGCTGATGAATGGTTTGATTTTTCTCCTGCAGCTGAACTATCTTCTGAATGAACCTGGCAAGACATTTTTTGAACCCAAGTCCTCCAATTTTAGGTGAGTTGCAATCTAATTTATCACTATGAATCATACTTTTCATCCACAATGTTTATTTAGTGCCTCATGACTTTCCAGGACATTAAACCAACCAATATAAAAAAATAAATAAAATAAAATCCTAAAATCTCATTAATGCTGTATTACACAAAGGAATTTAAGCAACTTTCAAATAAAGTATATTTTCTGTTTTTCCTGTAGGAGCTCTTCAAACCAGATTGAAGGCAGCATGGACTACAGCTTCCAGGATGGAGATACCATACAACCATTCAGCTTCCTAAATGAACTACTTCGGCCAACCACGACAACATTGCTTCCAGAAACAACAACTGGTTTCTCTGTGACCCCTTCAAATCTCATGTAAGTGGCGGATTTCCAATTATTAGAACAATCAAAAAATGGAAAAGGAATTTTTTTTTTACAAACCTTTGATGTAAATTAAACCAAATGTGTTTTATTTACAGATCTGGTTCAGCAGTGGTCACAAGCAAGCTGGTGTTCAACTCCTCATCTCCAGTCCCCAGTGAAGCTCTGGTCCTCAGCGCTATCAACACTCTCCGTAATTCCAGAGAGTCACAGCTGAATGAATCAGTGAAGGTGGTGAATGTCAGCTATGAGAGTAAGTCTCGTGATTTAAGGTTTAAAATGTTATGAAATGGAAATGGGTAAAACTGATATGAATGACAATATTTAGTCAAATTAAAAATGTAAACATTTCCACAGAAATCTCAGAAACCTCCTATGCTGTGGTCATTACATTTAACCTGGTTAATATCAGCATGCCAGAGGATCCTGAGAACAGAGGCAACACCAAACAGCAAGTGCAGGACAATATCAATAATGCGGTAAACATGAAAAATTAACAGTGTAAATAGCTTAAGGTCCAATGCCATTCTTCCCCAGAGGCTGATGAATGGTTTGATTTTTCTCCTGCAGCTGAACTATCTTCTGAATGAACCTGGCAAGACATTTTTTGAACCCAAGTCCTCCAATTTTAGGTGAGTTGCAATCTAATTTATCACTATGAATCATACTTTTCATCCACAATGTTTATTTAGTGCCTCATGACTTTCCAGGACATTAAACCAACCAATATAAAAAAAAAAAAAAAAAAAAAATCCTAAAATCTCATTAATGCTGTATTACACAAAGGAATTTAAGCAACTTTCAAATAAAGTATATTTTCTGTTTTTCCAGTAGGAGCTCTTCAAACCAGATTGAAGGCAGCATGGACTACAGCTTCCAGGATGGAGATACCATACAACCAGTCAGCTTCCTAAATGAACTACGTCGGCCAACCACGACAACATTGCTTCCAGAAACAACAACTGGTTTCTCTGTGACCCCTTCAAATCTCATGTAAGTGTCGGATTTCCAATTATTAGAACAATCAAAAAATGGAAAAGGAATTTTTTTTTTACAAACCTTTGATGTAAATTAAACCAAATGTGTTTTATTTACAGATCTGGTTCAGCAGTGGTCACAAGCAAGCTGGTGTTCAACTCCTCATCTCCAGTCCCCAGTGAAGCTCTGGTCCTCAGCGCTATCAACACTCTCCGTAATTCCAGAGAGTCACAGCTGAATGAATCAGTGAAGGTGGTGAATGTCAGCTATGAGAGTAAGTCTCGTGATTTAAGGTTTAAAATGTTATGAAACGATAATGGGTAAAACTGATATGAATGACAATATTTTGTCAAATTAAAAATGTACACGTTTCCACAGAAATCTCAGAAACCTCCTATGCTGTGGTCATTACATTTAACCTGGTTAATATCAGCATGCCAGAGGATCCTGAGAACAGAGGGCAACACCAAACAGAAAGTGCAGGGCATCATCAATAACGCGGTAATAATATCTAATTATCAGTCCAAAAAGGTTTACATCCAATGCCATTCTTCCCCAGAGGCTGATGAATGGTTTGATTTTTCTCCTGCAGCTGAACTATCTTCTGAATGAACCTGGCAAGACATTTTTTGAACCCAAGTCCTCCAATTTTACGTGAGTTGCAATCTAATTTATCACTATGAATCATACTTTTCATCCACAATGTTTATTTAGTGCCTCATGACTTTCCAGGACATTAAACCAACCAATATAAAAAAAAAAAAAAAAATCCTAAAATCTCATTAATGCTGTATTACACAAAGGAATTTAAGCAACTTTCAAATAAAGTATATTTTCTGGTTTTTCCTGTAGGAGCTCTTCAAACCAGATTGAAGGCAGCATGGACTACAGCTTCCAGGATGGAGATACCATACAACCAGTCAGCTTCCTAAATGAACTACGTCGGCCAACCACGACAACATTGCTTCCAGAAACAACAACTGGTTTCTCTGTGACCCCTTCAAATCTCATGTAAGTGTCGGATTACCAATTATTAGAACAATCAAAAATGGAAAAGGATTTTTTTTTTTTACAAACCTTTGATGTAAATTAAACCAAATGTGTTTTATTTACAGATCTGGTTCAGCAGTGGTCACAAGCAAGCTGGTGTTCAACTCCTCATCTCCAGTCCCCAGTGAAGCTCTGGTCCTCAGCGCTATCAACACTCTCCGTAATTCCAGAGAGTCACAGCTGAATGAATCAGTGAAGGTGGTGAATGTCAGCTATGAGAGTAAGTCTCGTGATTTAAGGTTTAAAATGTTATGAAATGGAAATGGGTAAAACTGATATGAATGACAATATTTAGTCAAATTAAAAATGTACACGTTTCCACAGAAATCTCAGAAACCTCCTATGCTGTGGTCATTACATTTAACCTGGTTAATATCAGCATGCCAGAGGATCCTGACAACAGAGGCAACACCAAACAGCAAGTGCAGGACAATATCAATAATGCGGTAAACATGAAAAATTAACAGTGTAAATAGCTTAAGGTCCAATGCCATTCTTCCCCAGAGGCTGATGAATGGTTTGATTTTTCTCCTGCAGCTGAACTATCTTCTGAATGAACCTGGCAAGACATTTTTTGAACCCAAGTCCTCCAATTTTAGGTGAGTTGCAATCTAATTTATCACTATGAATCATACTTTTCATCCACAATGTTTATTTAGTGCCTCTTGACTTTTCCAGGACATTAAACCAACCAATATACAAAAAAACATCAACAAAAAAAATCCAAAATCTCATTAATGCTGTATTACACAAAGGAATTTAAGCAACTTTCAAATAAAGTATATTTTCTGTTTTTCCTGTAGGAGCTCTTCAAACCAGATTGAAGGCAGCATGGACTACAGCTTCCAGGATGGAGATACCATACAACCAGTCAGCTTCCTAAATGAACTACTTCGGCCAACCACGACAACATTGCTTCCAGAAACAACAACTGGTTTCTCTGTGACCCCTTCAAATCTCATGTAAGTGTCGGATTACCAATTATTAGAACAATCAAACAATGGAAAAGGAATTTTTTTTTTTGCAAACCTTTGATGTAAATTAAACCAAATGTGTTTTATTTACAGATCTGGTTCAGCAGTGGTCACAAGCAAGCTGGTGTTCAACTCCTCATCTCCAGTCCCCAGTGAAGCTCTGGTCCTCAGCGCTATCAACACTCTCCGTAATTCCAGAGAGTCACAGCTGAATGAATCAGTGAAGGTGGTGAATGTCAGCTATGAGAGTAAGTTTCATGATTTAAGGTTTAAAATGTTATGAAATTGAAATGGGTAAAACTGATATGAATTACAATATTTAGTCAAATTAAAAATGTAAACATTTCCACAGAAATCTCAGAAACCTCCTATGCTGTGGTCATTACATTTAACCTGGTTAATATCAGCATGCCAGAGGATCCTGAGAACAGAGGCAACACCAAACAGAAAGTGCAGGGCATCATCAATAATGCGGTAATAATATCTAATTATCAGTCCAAAAAGGTTTACATCCAATGCCATTCTTCCCCAGAGGCTGATGAATGGTTTGATTTTTCTCCTGCAGCTGAACTATCTTCTGAATGAACCTGGCAAGACATTTTTTGAACCCAAGTCCTCCAATTTTAGGTGAGTTGCAATCTAATTTATCACTATGAATCATACTTTTCATCCACAATGTTTATTTAGTGCCTCATGACTTTCCAGGACATTAAACCAACCAATATAAAAAATAAAAAAAAATTCCTAAAATCTCATTAATGCTGTATTACACAAAGGAATTTAAGCAACTTTCAAATAAAGTATATTTTCTTGTTTTCCTGTAGGAGCTCTTCAAACCAGATTGAAGGCAGCATGGACTACAGCTTCCAGGATGGAGATGCCATACAACCATTCAGCTTTCTAAATTTACTACGTCGGCCAACCACGACAACATTGCTTCCAGAAACAACAACTGGTTTCTCTGTGACCCCTTCAAATCTCATGTAAGTGTCGGATTACCAATTCTTAGAACAATCAAACAATGGAAAAGGATTTTTTTTTTTTTACAAACCTTTGATGTAAATTAAACCAAATGTGTTTTATTTACAGATCTGGTTCAGCAGTGGTCACAAGCAAGCTGGTGTTCAACTCCTCATCTCCAGTCCCCAGTGAAGCTCTGGTCCTCAGCGCTATCAACACTCTCCGTAATTCCAGAGAGTCACAGCTGAATGAATCAGTGAAGGTGGTGAATGTCAGCTATGAGAGTAAGTTTCATGATTTAAGGTTTAAAATGTAATGAAACGATAATGGGTAAAACTGATATGAATGACAATATTTTGTCAAATTAAAAATGTACACGTTTCCGCAGAAATCTCAGAAACCTCCTATGCTGTGGTCATTACATTTAACCTGGTTAATATCAGCATGCCAGAGGATCCTGACAACAGAGGCAACACCAAACAGAAAGTGCAGGGCATCATCAATAACGCGGTAATAATATCTAATTATCAGTCCAAAAAGGTTTACATCCAATGCCATTCTTCCCCAGAGGCTGATGAATGGTTTGATTTTTTTCCTGCAGCTGAACTATCTTCTGAATGAACCTGGCAAGACATTTTTTGAACCCAAGTCCTCCAATTTTAGGTGAGTTGCAATCTAATTTATCACTATGAATCATACTTTTCATGTTTATTTGTACCTCATGATTTTCAAGGACATTAAAACCTGCCAATATATATATATATATATATATATATATATATATATATATATATATATATATATAAATACATAAAAATTAATCCAAAGGTCTCAATAAAGCTGTTTCATCCAAAGTTATTTAAGCATTTCGCAAATACATGTTCTCTTCTGTTTTTCCTGTAGGAGCTCTTCAAACCAGATTGAAGGCAGCATGGACTACAGCTTCCAGGATGGAGATACCATACAGCCATTCAGCTTCCTAAAAGAGCTTCGTTCTCAGTCTGGTATGTTAGTACTGACATACATCTATACAAACTGAAAAACAACTTTTCCTCAAAATCTAAATATTATTGTATGTTACTCCTTTTAATTGCAGAACTGACCCATACTACAATGTTTCCAGACACAATAACCAATTTCCCTTTGACTGCTTCAAGTCTAATGCAAGTATTGAGATTCCATTTAAATGCAGAGAGTTATGGCTGTAATTTTAGCACAAAAAGTGAACCACGTTAATCAAAATTTATCATCTTTACAGATCTGGTTCAGCAGTGGTCACAAGCAAGCTGGTGTTCAACTCCTCATCTCCAGTCCCCAGTGAAGCTCTGGTCCTCAGCGCTATCAACACTCTCCGTAATTCCAGAGAGTCACAGCTGAATGAATCAGTGAAGGTGGTGAATGTCAGCTATGAGAGTAAGTCTCATCATTTTCAGTTTAGAATCTTTTTAAAAGAATACGAGCAAAACAGCAATGAATGTCAAATTTTCACCCAATCAACAATAATTTCTTTCTAAACAGAAATTTCCGAATCTTCCTATGCTGTGATTTTTAAATTTAATATGAGTGACATCAACATGCCAAGGGACTCTGGACTCAGAGACAACATCTACCTGCAAGTACAGGATACTATCAATAAAGCGGTAAGCATTCACCAATAACCCATTTAAAATCCAGTATTCAGTTCAGTTTGATTCATTATTTGTATTTTTACCTGCAGCTTAACACTCTTCTGAATGAACCAAACAGTCCAGCTTTAAAACCCACCCCATCCAACTTTAGGTAAGATGCAGTCTGTCATGATCTGTGTTTTTTTTGTTTTGTTCCCAAATTTGATTTTTTTGTGCATATGCATTGATGTCTTTATATTGTATGCAACAGATACTGTATATTGTTGTTTTTCTCTAGGAGTACATTAAATAAGATTGAGGGCAGTATGGAGTACAACTTCCAAAATACAGATGTCATAAAACCAGTCAGCTTCTTACAGACACTTAGTTCACTGACAGGTTCGTCAAAACTGAAAATCAAACATTACTTAAGATTTAGTTTTAAATGTGTTGCTCCACCAACACCAAATACTGTTAATGCAGTCCTTCTCGACTAATCATTACTTTATTTTACAGTCTTAACAACAGCCAGTACTCTGACAACAAGCATAACTTCTCCACCAACCTTGTAAGAGCCATGATTCCAGTGTCATTTTGTAAAAGCCAGTTATTTTCTGAATCTGTCTTTACATTCCTGTTATTTTATCATCTTTGGTAGGTTCGGGAAGGCTTATATAAAAATCCTATTGGTGTTTCACACACTGGGCCCAGTACCTAGCAAGGATTACATTCTAAACGTGGCCAACTCCTTGCTCAACCCACGTTACAAAACTAAAGTAGACATAACTCCAACCCAGAGTACGAGCTTTGTGGATATCATCTATGAAAGTGAGTTTTTCTGTCCTCTTTAAGCTCCTGAATAATTTTGAATATGCCATTTGAATGCAAATGATGTTTATTGTGTAGAGCTGTAGTAGCTTGCATTTACAGAACATTTTATCACTCACATATAATGACACAACTAATCAATTTTTTGTTCTGTGTTTTAAGAACTTAATGAGACCTCCTATGCTCTCACATTTGAGTTTGAAATCAGTAATATATCCATGTCTGAGAAACGTGAACTACGGAATGAAACCTACACTTCAATCAAAAGAACTATGAATACATTGGTAAGATTTAGACACTTAGATTTAATGGTTTCTAACAAAACCTTCCTGTGATGAATGCCTAATTCTAATCACAGCAACTTTAACATTAATAAACACATTAATCTCTGTATTTATTACTCCACTCTACAGCTTGGCAACATCCTGAATGATCCATCAGCTTCTCAGTTTGATCTGCAAAATGTGAAATTCGAGTAAGTTCTGAATCTGTAGAAATGTCTCAAATCTGCTTTAAACATGGATTCATTTTTAGTATGTGGAGATGATGTTTTTAGACATCTACTTCTGTTCCTAATTGCACATTTGAATCTCCACACAGTGATAACAGCACAGTGATTAATGCCAGTGTTCAGTATGTCTACTCACAAAGTGACTTGAACATAAACAGCACCTTTGTCAAGGAAATATTCAGTGCTAAGGAAGGTAATACCTTTACATCCACACATGCAATGTCACATTTTATATGCTCCGAAAGCACTGAATACTTTAAAGCATGAATATTCTCCACTAATCATTACTTTATTTTACAGTCTTAACAACAGCCAGTACTCTGACAACAAGTATAACTTCTCCACCAACCTTGTAAGAGCAATGATTCCAGTGTCATTTTGTAAAAGCCAGTTATTTTCTGAATCTGTCTTTACATTCCTGTTATTTTATCATCTTTGGTAGGTTCGGGAAAGCTTATATAAAAATCCTATTGGTGTTTCACACACTGGGCCCAGTACCTAGTAAGGATTACATTCTAAAATTGGCCAACATTAAGCTCAGCCCACGTTACAAAACTAGAGTAGACACAATTCCAACCCAGAGTACGAGCCTTGTGGATATCGGCTATGAAAGTGAGTTTCTCTCTTCTTTAAGCTCCTATTTGTTCTGAATATGTCATTTGATGTTTATTGTGTAGAGCTGTAGTAGCTTGCATTTTAAGAGCATCTTATCACTCACATATACTGACACAACTAATCATTTTTTTGTTCTGTGTTTTAAGAACTTAATGAGACCTCCTATGCTCTCACATTTGAGTTTGAAATCAGTAATATATCCATGTCTGAGAAACGTGAACTAAGGAATGAAACCTACACTTCAATCAAAAAAACGATTAATACATTGGTGAGATTGAGACACTTCGATTTAATGGTTTCTAACAAAACCTTACAGTGAAAATAAATATAACTTATTCTGATCACATTAACTTTAACATTAATAAACACATTAATCTCTCTATTTATTACTCCACTCTACAGCTTGTCGACATCCTGAATGATCCATCAGCTTCTCAGTTTGATCTGCAAAACGTTAAATTCGAGTAAGTTCTGAATCTGGAGAAATGTCTTAATGATTGTGCCAAATCTGCTTTAAACATTGATTCATTTTTAGTATAAGGAGATGATGTTTTTAGACTTCTACTTCTGTTCCTCATTGCACATTTGAATCTCCACACAGTGATAACAGCACAGTGATTAATGCCAGTGTTCAGTATGTCTACTCACAAAGTGACTTGAACACAAACAGCATCTATTTCAGTGCTAAGGAAGGTAATACCTTTACATCCACACATGCAATGTCACATTTTATATGCTCCATAAGCACTGAATAATTTAATTTAAAGCACAATTATTCTCTACTAATCATTATTTTATTTTACAGTGTTAACTACAGCCAGTACTCTGACAACAAGCATAACCTCTCCACCAACCTTGTAAGAGCAATGATTAATTTTAACTTTGCATTCCGCTATATTTCCATATTTTGAAAATAGATGGTAACATGGAACTAACCTTCCAAAAAAATAAATGCACCATCTTTTGCAGGTTTGGGAAGGTGATCATATATATCACCCTTTTGTTTAAAACAAAGGGTACTATCCCAAGTGAGGGTAACGTTGTAAATGTGGCTAACGGCCTGTTGACCGGAATGAAACTGAGAGTTAAACGATCCATCACAGCAAAAGATCTGGCTGAGCTTGTGAACTTTGTGAATGTCACCTATACAAGTGAGTTTTTCTCTCCAGCCTTTTTTTAATGTGCACATAACATTTGAATGCACATGTAGTAAGCTTTTCCTTTGAAAGAAAATGTTTAAATCAGTATGTGGATAGTGAAATTTTAACATCCACATTGAACCACCCCACAACTAATTGTTTTGTTTATGTATTTATTAGAAATCAATGACAACTCCTTCTCTCTGAACTTTGGATTTGAAATCAGCAATATATCCATGTCTGAAAAAATTGAATTCAGGAATGAGACCTACACAGTGATCCAGGACTACATAAATAAATTTGTGAGTTTCGGTTACTGAGAAATTGCTTTATTTTAGTCACATTAAACCATAAACAAATGTATAAATACAAATTTATTTCTGCTTTTTAGGTGTCCACGATCCTGAATAGGACAACAACTACTAACTTTAATTTCAATCAGATCGTTTTCAAGTAAGTTCTGGCTAAGTATTTTTTATTTTTAACTTTTTTTTAAAGCGGGGTTTTTAATGATTTCAAGAGATCTGCTGTCATCATTGAGTAGTTTCGGGTGAGGAACAATCACTTTATTTATTTTGCTTCATTTCTCATTGTGCATTTTCTCCACAGGGGTAACTCCACCGTGATAGAGGCCAATGTACAGTATGTTTTCACAGACAGTGACATCGGCACTTTCGGCTTGGTCAGCACTTTGCTCGGACCTACTGTAACAGCTGCTCCAACCACCTATTACCCCACAGTCCTGACCACTGCAATGTTAAACAACAGTACAAATGCAGCATGGATTGTGGCTATCATTGTCCCCTGCGCTATTGTCATCGGCCTCGTACCTTGCTGGATTCTTCTTTGCGTAAGTATTATGTCGACTGAATGTCAAATTTGTGCATTTGAAGTAAATTGATTAATGACAACATACAAGTGTTACTCTTTTGTCTTAAAAATAGATTTAAATTTAAATTATATATAATGTTTATAATGTACAGCTGTGTAAAAGTGTTCCCTTCCATGATGCTAACTCTCACTGTGTCTGTTTCTGTGTTCAGTGTTTGCTGTGTGGTTGTTGTGGAGCAATCAGGAGACGTTGGCACAGAAGACGGTCGTACAATGTACAGTACGCACAGTACGCACCTCGAAACAGCATCTTCTAGAGATATTCAAAAAAATCCTTTGATGCTTTAAATATGAATTTTCCTGTATTGCTGGGCATACAGAACCTCTCTTAATGTGATACAACTGTGATTTAAAACAACAACAACAACAGCAACTACTATTTAAGGAATGATTTTATTTATTTTAAAAAAACTGCTATGTAAAGTAATGAGAATCTTGTTTTTTAAATGAAAGATTTATTTGGTAGTATGTATTTAATGTTAAGGGGAAAAATCTAGAATGTGTTGATCACTTCTTTATTCACACATGTACTTTATCTAAAATAACATACTGCATCTTGATGTCATATTTATGTAAAAATCCACAATTAATGTTTTAAGACTGTGTAGTTCAATTCTATAATTTAATAAAACAATTCAATATCAATATGAGAACATTATTGTAGCCTAACCATAATTGTTGGTATATACAATACAGTGCTTTACAGCTTTAATATGTTGAAATAATTCATCTGGGCTCATCATACCAGTCCTGACTGTCTAATAAATGCAAAGACACAATGGTTATTATGATGATTGATAAAACATCTTCAACCCAGACTAATACTCCATATCCGATACATTAAATGGAGTGTCAGACATTTTGTAGTGCTGTCTTACTTCTTTGTGAACAGTTTAACAGACACACCTTTGAAAACAATCAACATTTGTTTCTATTGTTCACATACAGGTGGAATGTTTCTGAATTAAGCTCTGGTAGAAATTCATGCATGGTTAACATCGCAGCACCTTTAAATATGTGGATCTAACATAATCGAGTCAAAAAGTTATTCATTTAAATATAAAATAATTCTATTAAATGCAGAGGAAATTTGACTTGGTAACAAGAGCATAGAGTAGGCATACAGTAGGCATACAGTACATAGGCTACATACAGCAGAGGTCCTCAGCGTGCAATGTTTCACTTTACTTCACGTACCAGCCATCCCCAGTTATTTGATAAAGTATACTGCCATACAAAGCAAAAAGGCAGTAACTGCAGTTTTGGTAAAAAAATTAGTTATTGTCATTTTCATGACATTCAAGGCATCCTTTGTTATGTGACAACACATCTTGTCTGAAATGTGTGTCGTTTTGGAGAAAAATGGTAGTTGTTTGTACAGTAACTACTTAGGCTGGATGACAGGATAACTTTTAAGTCATTTTTCTTAGTTCTGCACTCTGCGTAGTTACTGCCTTCTTGCTTTGTAGGGCAGTATAGGAGTGTAAATAACATATAATATTTTTGTCCTATTAAAGATTTATGGTAGAACGCATGTGAGTTATAAGAAGTTATAGGAAAGAATCAGAATGATAATGTGTATTGAAGGTTGAGCTGCACGCACGATTAGTTAAACCACGCTGTAGTGTATGCTGCCCGCGCTTTATTCCTTTTGAGATTATGAATATAATATACAAGTTTCACTTTTTGAATGGAATTAGTGAAATAAATACACTTTTGATGATATTCTAATTATATGACCAGTACCTGTATAAAATGATGTGTCAGCATACCTGATTAGTGCATTTAGAACTGAATGAAAAAAAAAACGTTGTGGACTGTTTTGGAATTTACAGTTAAAATAATAATAATAATAATAATCTAAGGACAGACCATCAAAACCAGTCAATGCTTTTGAAAGCTGTGTGCATTTACCTTATTGATTAATTTATTTATTACTGTGTATGTGTCTAGCAAAGCGATTTACTACTGCCTTTGGCACCTCTGAAAGACATTTCGTTCTTTTTCTGAGGACTCATCTGACATCTCATTATAGGAAACCCGCCCCTAACCTGTTACACAGGATCATCTCCACATTCACCACAGCTTCTCGGAATATGTCTCTGTGAAACTTAAACACCTCTAAATGTTCAACAGAAATTTCTATGAATAGCTATTATGCTCAACGCTTTAAAACACATTTGTATTATGTATTGACTGTAAGCTACTTTTGTCTATATTATATGAGGAAATGGATGTTATATATAGGCTGGCTTCAGTGACGTGTTCACAGGGGCTCAACAAGGTCCCCTTTTTGTTGTTAACTAAAGGCCTTTTGAAGCAAAGCCTTTATCACCAAGAAAAGTAGGTGTAACTACAGTAAATAACAGCGTTTCAGCATGTTAGCACCAAAGCATTAAATATATGAATGTCACAAAATCACTTTGTTCCTTTGAAATGGAGCAGAACGCTGCAATCTGACCATTTCAAGTTTTGCCAGGTATTATGTTTATTGTCTGCTAGTGGGGTATTACCAAAATTATTCCTTATATAATTGTTTAAACCAAATTGCAGGGTGAAATCAACCCCATAAGACTGAATTAACTTACAATTACAGCAGATTAACAATTAAATAATTGCACAAAAGCTTTTATTTTATTTCATTTATTTTTATTTTTTCAAAACTCAAACTTGGCTAGGCTAAAAATAAATAAATGGTCTATGTAGTACAGATTTATTGAAAGTTGCGTTTCTCAGATTTGACGCATATGATGTGGGTTGGGCCGTGGCACAACTGGGTTTACCAGTTCTGCTCTGTGACAGTTCATCAGATATGTGCAACTTCAAAACAAACAACAGACATAAAAAAAAAGAAAAAAGTCATCATGTTTACAAAGCACAAACCTCAATTGCTAAACCACATTTCTGATTACTTGTTAATCTGTGCAGCAAATTCATATGGTCTTTATGTTGCTTCTTGTTCACCTGCTAGATCACCTATAAACATTTTATGAAATACATATCTTTTTTTTCTGTCTCGGATGCATTCATACCACTAAAAACAGTGAAAGGGTCTGCCAACTTTTATCTCTTGTCTTTCTGATGCTTTATGGTTCTCACAGACCATGATGCGTGTTTATTTTAAGATAATCCCCTTTGTTCTAATTGGTCTGCTACATGTATGCCTTCTTTGCAGCTGGGTATTGTTGGAGCATGGTGAAAGAGATGAAGGGAATGTAATAGGATAGTGACAGTAATGTAATGATAGTGTGGTTGCCATTGAATATAGGATTCATGCATTAAATGTTAAAGTGAAAGCAACAACAAAATAAATAATATTATACAAAAATAGCCTCTCATTTCATTAATGTTTTTTTTTTTCATTCAGTTCTAAATGCACTAATCAGGTATGCTGACACATCATTTTATACAGGTACTGGTCATATAATTCATATAAATATCATCAAAAGTGTATTTATTTCACTAATTCCATTCAAAAAGTGAAACTTGTATATTATATTCATTCATTACACACAGACTGATATATTTCAAATGTTTATTTATTTTAATTTTGATGTTCAACTAAGGAAAATCCGAAATTCAGTATCTCAGAAAATTAGAATATTGTGAAAAGGTTCAATATTGAAGACACCTGGTGCCACACTCTAATCAGTTAATTAACTCAAAACACACTTGCAAAGGCCTTTAATGGTCTCTCAGTCTAGTTCTCAGGCTATACAATCATGGGGAAGATTACTGACTTGACAGTTGTCCAAAGGATGACCGTTGACACCTTGCACAAGTAGGGCAAGACACAAAAGGTCATTGCAAAAGAGGCTGGCTGTTCACAGAGCTGGTAAAGAGAAGGAAAAGATGTGGTAGAAAAAAAGTGTACAGTACAAACAATAGGGATAACCACACCCTGGAGAGGAATGTGAAACAAACCCATTCAAAAATGTATACTCACCAAGTGTTACAAATCAAGTTAAACCTCTGCTCAAATAAAAAAATGAGCTAAGTTATTGGTAACCGGTGACAGGAATCCGCTTAAAAAGATCCCTGGAGTCCCAGCTCTTCCTCCCAAGGATTTACAACCACAAAACACAATTAAAGTGCAAGAAAAGGAGATTTATTAAATAAAAATAAAGAAAGAACAACATAAACTTCAGGAGGGGTAAATGCCAAAGCAAATTACAATAAACAAAACCACCTACCGATTACAAACTAACCTAGAAAATAGATTACAAATAGGGTACAACAGGGCTTAAGGCACACCCTAAGAAAATAAGTGCTCACTGTGAAAATAAGTGCTCACACTTACTGTGCCCAAGGTGTATTGTTGCAGAAAAATATATATATATATACGTTTGTATTGAACGTTTATGGAGCAACAGATTTTGTGTAAAAATGTCCTCAAAACCAACCAGACAATCTTGTAAAGAAACTTACTCTGGTTAAATCATTTGTCATTGTCATTGACCCAAAATCAGCATATTGTCAATTTGTGGAGTAAAAATAGGTTGCTGAGCCAACTAAATTGACTTAAACATAATGAATTCAGGTAAAATTGGGACACTTAACCAGAATTTCCCCCTATAACTGTAAACAAGTCAAACATTTTTATTTAGGAGTTTAATTAGATTTTGTTGTTAGAGATCAACATTTTAGACTGATTAAAGTGGCTGTACCTGGAATTGTAAAAAACATTTTGTTGCATCACTTTCAAATTGCTCTCTGCTTTTTCATCATAGCAGGAATCCTTGTACTTTACACATTTCAGCTTATCCAAATTTAAATCTTTGTAAAACCAACACCTTTTTGGCCATTCTTGGTCTCCTACTCATTACACAAATTATTGAAATTATTGAAATTATTCCAATTATTTTGTTACACATTCTGATTTAAATCCTGTATCAGATAAATCTTCCGGGTTGAACATATTTAAGTGAAGCAGGACTAATGTCATATCTCAAAAGGAATTCAGCTAAACTGGAAAAAAAGAGCATTATTCAATGAACAAATTATATAGGCCTACTATATATGAGATATTTGATAAAATAAAACTATGTTGAAATAATAGCCTTTACTCTATGAAACTAATTATAATAGAAATAAAATTTAAATCCATATTATAATACAAATTTAATTGCTTTTTACATACTTTTTTACATGCTAATTTCTAGGTGAAATATTCTGTAAAAGCCTTGCATCTAAAATTTTCTTTAAAAAAATAATTATAGAAAATACAGACTGTATATGTGATATTCTTGCCTATATTAGGAACAGCACATACTTTAGTAATGAATGACATGCTTTGGAAACTATGTTGTTCAAAAAGGATCCCGCCTTTCCCTATTCTTTCTATAATTATTGCCTTTAAGTGATTTGTCTGCAATGGAATTTCTAGTGTGTCACCTCTATCACTTTAAACATATAATTTTTATTTATAGCCTGAAAATCTCAAGGAAATGAAAATAAGAGAATAGGTGAATCATATTATATTTTACCAAAGAACCCAAATGTATTTTGCCTCTTCACCTCAGTTAATCTATATAACAATGTCAAATTCCAGAAAAAGACAAACTACAAACTACTTAATAAGAAAATAAATACAACAAATGGTAAAAGTGCAGTGCACACATGTTATTTGAGATAACCATAGGTGACATATCAGGTTAAATTAGGTAATTAAAAATGCCAGTGAACAACTATCAAAATAAAAGGTGGAGCTTTAGCAGATTTCAATCATAAAGCTTAAAGATCAGGTATCATCAAAACATTCAGATGAATAAATGTGGTTTGGCAGGCCAATTAAAATCTGTTGTAATAACTCAACCATTTGTCATGCTTTTCAATATTCATGCGTATATTTTCCCATATGCGTATTCTGTATTTGCGTATATGAGAGTCTGAGTCATGGATCTGTTTGTGTTATATGTCACACTAGAAGTTTCACATATTAATCTTTTTCAACAGCAGTATTTCCCTACCTTATAGGCCTACCTTCTTGCATTAATACATAATTTGCAGCGTCCTAAACTAAGGGTTCACTTAGACATTTCTAGTCAATTTTAGCAGAAAGAGTGTAGGACACAGAAAAGGTGTGTGAATGTAACATCTGTCAGGTTGCACGTATGTGTTTCTAGAGACATATTATAAAAGGTGTGTCTGTGTGTACATTTGTGTCCATCAATGTGTCAGAGACGTTGATGTGATAAGAGTTTGTGCGTGTTTGTGCTTGATTGTAACATTCCACACCCAAGAGGAAACGATTAAAAAAACAATATGATGTTGAACACGGGACAATATGTTTGTTTGTTAGATAACTTTGTGTGTGAGCATAACAGGTTCTGAATGTGCTCACACCCTGAAACAAATGGACTGAAAGAATGACAGAGAATAAAGAAATATATTTTAAACCAAAATCACTGAAGAGAGATATTTTTAGGTTTGTTTTAATAATAATAATAATAATAATAATAATAATTACATAACAATTATTGTTAGAGTACCCTGTTAGAATAACTATAACATAGAATCTGCACACCAAATCAAATTGCACTTTTAAAAATAAGTAGGGTTTATGATTGTGTCAAAAAAAATCCTGTCTTTGGGACACCAGAAATTTATGAAACTGATTAAGTGATTATGACTTATGGTTAAACAGGTCTTTGGAATAAATTATCATTTTTTTCACATGAACACATCAAATATTATGTGTCATTATACCTTAATGGTGTGTTTTTACCCTTGTTAGACATATTTGGGCCAAGGTGTGCCATCTGTGACGTGTCTATTGAAAAATCTCTTCCTCTTTCTTTCACATATACTTCCACATTTTTTTATTTATAATAATACACAATTTTATGCACAAATTATTAATAACATTTTTCTCAATACAGTATTTTTTTTTTAACCAAAAGCCTTTTATACAGATTTTAGAGTATAGACAATCACATATGTCCTACCTCATGGCAGCTGTAATCAAAAATATGAGAAGACTGTAGTACAAATGCAAGTTTTTCTGAAGATTCAGGACTTTATAAAAAATGTATCTAAAAGTTAACCTGTTAACTGTCACTCACATTTTCAAATTAAAAGATTTGTCTTAAAAACATTTAGAAACTCTGTTAGAAGACAGAATTAGCTTGAGCTGTTACAGATAATTTAGCCCATGCATTTGCTGATGTTGAATAGCAAATATAACAAGTCAACAGAGCTCTCACAAAAGCTATAGAGAAGCTAGTGAAAAGTTGATCACAGCAACTGAGGAAAAACCTGCAATGTACTGCCAAAGACTTGGAAGAGACCCAATAAAAGGGGGAAAACATTTCAGTGCAGAGTATAAGAAAGAGCTCAAGGCAAGTATGGCCTTTATGTAGGGGGAAATGAACTTGAACATGCTTAAATTCATTTGGAATGACCTGTGTAGTTCTGGAAGAATGTTTTATGGAGTGATTTTTTGACCAATTATATATTACTGAATGTCTGGTCCTAAAAAAGGCAAAGCTAATGAGCAGGACATAATGGATGCTTTGATGTATCAGGCTCTTTTGAAATGTGATACCATTGGTGCAAAGACAGAAGATGATGATCAGTGGACTTCCTTTATGGACAATCATCCCAAAGTATACATTCAAATCTGCTTATGATTCTAAGCAGTGTTTGGTGGTTTTAAACAATAAAGACACTGCATGACTTTGGGAGCTGGATCATTTTGAACATGAATGTTTAGAGCCAACTTGAAATTCTTTACCTTTAGAATTACTTACCTTTAGAACTTTACCTTTTTTAGAATCACTCAAATATGAATTAATAAACTTTCTCTAATGCTAAATTGCTAAATTGTTTTCATAACATTTTATTTCGCTTTGCAGCAATGTCTTGCAGGTCAAGGGATGTATAATTTTGATTGCAACTGTAATTGCGAATGTCCTTCAAAAATTTTATTTTCCATTTGCTTAAGCAAGTATCCTGCGGGCAGGATTTCAGTCATTTGCTGCATTTGCATACTCACTGGATCACTTGGTAGGTCTGAAACCCTCAGAGCCATAGCTGTGGTATGCGGGGCCAGATGCAGGTTGTACCTAAGGGCCCTGGTGAAAATTGCGTTCCAAGGGCGAGTCCCACAGTCAAAATCACATTTTGAGAATGGGGGGAGGGACTGAAGCAGCTTGGGGCCCTTAGAAGCATCACCACCTCTCTCCCAGATAGTGACAGCCCTGAAAAAACTGCCAAACCAAGTCAAGTCTGTAGTGGGGCTCGGATGTAGCCTGGGATGACTTGGCATTCTGAAGCCTGTGAAAAGATGTGGGACCAGTCTTCTTACTGCAGCTATGGTGGATTTCATTAATTCATAGCACCTACAGTTGTTTCATGACACAAGTGGATGCATAAATTGGATCAAATTGTTTTTTAAATGAATGAATGAATGAATAAGGGATTACAATAACACTTTTATTGTAATATTGCTGTACACCCAAAGTTCATTACAATAATACGAGGGGGTCTCTCCTCAACCACCATCAGTCTGCATTTGCATGATGTGACGGCAGCCATCGTACTATGGTACCAGTGCGCTCACACAGACTAGCTACAGGTGGGTGGAGGAGAGAGAGATGATAGTACCAGTTCAGAGTTTACTGATATTGTGGGATTTTAATCTATATGTCATGTCTTGCAATTCCATTCAGCTCATTTTCTTTATTTCTAAAAAAAAAAAGAAAAAAAAAAAAAAAACAGGTTTAGTTTATCCAGTTTAAGGTACGATTTTGAGGTTTTGCAAACAGACTTAATTTTCCACCAGCTAAAATGCATAAAGATGTCTGAAATGTGCAGCCCTGCCATACACTGCTTCAAATGGAGGAGAGGAAGGTGAAAGGAGATGTTCATTTGGGCTTCTTCTTTAACGTTGTCTTTGCTTAGCTCCCTAAAATTAAGTACATATGCCACTCTACTGCTGAGGGCCTTTTTGTAAAGGAGAAGGGTGTACGTTTTTGTTATTTACTGAGAGTGCTAGTTATAATTATAAGATCTGTAAGTTGTTCCAACAACTGAGATTTTCCAGCTTGGTAAGTTTTGTGTCATAGTAAGACTGCATAACTAGGCTGCCATCAGGCTTTGTCGAAGGTCATCTCAATTGAAGGATCCTTTGAAGGCAGTCTTTGTTTTGCGGGCTTTATTTAGTCTGTTTGTAGAATGCATTAGGTGCATCCCTTGCATCCTCCTGTCACCCACAACCCTTTGCACATATTTCAAATTACGAAAAATAATTAGCTGCAATTAATCAGCACTGAGCTTATTAAATTTCATTTTGTCACACAAGACAAAAAATATTATTGAGATGAAGGCATCATGCGTTATTTTGTTTTTGTAAATTAATCACATGATACTAAAATGTACGTAATGTAAACCACTGGAGATCACTGTTTGTCATGCCTATATGGCATTTATAGAAAGTCAGTTTTTATATAAAAGTATTCAACAAATTATAAATTTTATATTATTATTGTGGAAATGTTTATGAGGTATCCATATGTGCTTACTAGACCATCTTTAATACTGGGCAGGACTGAGTGGG
>NW_020528948.1:0-89811 GCF_003368295.1 Carassius auratus | reverse complement strand
TGTTTCACACACTGGGCCCAGTACCTAGCAAGGATTACACTTCAAACGTGCGCCAACGTCCTTGCTCAACCCACGTTACAAAACTAAAGTAGACATAACTCCAACCCAGAGTACGAGCTTTGTGGATATCATCTATGAAAGTGAGTTTTTCTGTCCTCTTTAAGCTCCTGAATAATTTTGAATATGCCATTTGAATGCAAATGATTTATTGTGTAGAGCTGTAGTAGCTTGCATTTACAGAACATTTTATCACTCACATATAATGACACAACTAATCAATTTTTTGTTCTGTTTTTAAGAACTTAATGAGACCTCCTATGCTCTCACATTTGAGTTTGAAATCAGTAATATATCCATGTCTGAGAAACGTGAACTACGGAATGAAACCTACACTTCAATCAAAAGAACTATGAATACATTGGTAAGATTTAGACACTTAGATTTAATGGTTTCTAACAAAACCTTCCTGTGATGAATGCCTAATTCTAATCACAGCAACTTTAACATTAATAAACACATTAATCTCTGTATTATTACTCCACTCTACAGCTTGGCAACATCCTGAATGATCCATCAGCTTCTCAGTTTGATCTGCAAAATGTGAAATTCGAGTAAGTTCTGAATCTGTAGAAATGTCTCAAATCTGCTTTTAAACATGGATTCATTTTTAGTATGTGGAGATGATGTTTTTAGACATCTACTTCTGTTCCTAATTGCACATTTGAATCTCCACACAGTGATAACAGCACAGTGATTAATGCCAGTGTTCAGTATGTCTACTCACAAAGTGACTTGAACATAAACAGCACCTTTGTCAAGGAAATATTCAGTGCTAAGAAAGGTAATACCTTTACATCCACACATGCAATGTCACATTTTATATGCTCCGAAAGCACTGAATACTTTAAAGCATGAATATTCTCCACTAATCATTACTTTATTTTACAGTCTTAACAACAGCCAGTACTCTGACAACAAGTATAACTTCTCCACCAACCTTGTAAGAGCAATGATTCCAGTGTCATTTTGTAAAAGCCAGTTATTTTCTGAATCTGTCTTTACATTCCTGTTATTTTATCATCTTTGGTAGGTTCGGGAAAGCTTATATAAAAATCCTATTGGTGTTTCACACACTGGGCCCAGTACCTAGTAAGGATTACATTCTAAATTGGCCAACATTAAGCTCAGCCCACGTTACAAAACTAGAGTAGACACAATTCCAACCCAGAGTACGAGCCTTGTGGATATCGGCTATGAAAGTGAGTTTCTCTCTTCTTTAAGCTCCTATTTGTTCTGAATATGTCATTTGATGTTTATTGTGTAGAGCTGTAGTAGCTTGCATTTTAAGAGCATCTTATCACTCACATATACTGACACAACTAATCATTTTTTGTTCTGTGTTTTAAGAACTTAATGAGACCTCCTATGCTCTCACATTTGAGTTTGAAATCAGTAATATATCCATGTCTGAGAAACGTGAACTAAGGAATGAAACCTACACTTCAATCAAAAAAACGATTAATACATTGGTGAGATTGAGACACTTCGATTTAATGGTTTCTAACAAAACCTTACAGTGAAAATAAATATAACTTATTCTGATCACATTAACTTTAACATTAATAAACACATTAATCTCTCTATTTATTACTCCACTCTACAGCTTGTCGACATCCTGAATGATCCATCAGCTTCTCAGTTTGATCTGCAAAACGTTAAATTCGAGTAAGTTCTGAATCTGGAGAAATGTCTTAATGATTGTGCCAAATCTGCTTTAAACATTGATTCATTTTTAGTATAAGGAGATGATGTTTTTAGACTTCTACTTCTGTTCCTCATTGCACATTTGAATCTCCACACAGTGATAACAGCACAGTGATTAATGCCAGTGTTCAGTATGTCTACTCACAAAGTGACTTGAACACAAACAGCATCTATTTCAGTGCTAAGGAAGGTAATACCTTTACATCCACACATGCAATGTCACATTTTATATGCTCCATAAGCACTGAATAATTTAATTTAAAGCACAATTATTCTCTACTAATCATTATTTTATTTTACAGTGTTAACTACAGCCAGTACTCTGACAACAAGCATAACCTCTCCACCAACCTTGTAAGAGCAATGATTAATTTTAACTTTGCATTCCGCTATATTTCCATATTTTGAAAATAGATGGTAACATGGAACTAACCTTCCAAAAAATAAATGCACCATCTTTTGCAGGTTTGGAAGGTGATCATATATATCACCCTTTTGTTTAAAACAAAGGGTACTATCCCAAGTGAGGGTAACGTTGTAAATGTGGCTAACGGCCTGTTGACCGGAATGAAACTGAGAGTTAAACGATCCATCACAGCAAAAGATCTGGCTGAGCTTGTGAACTTTGTGAATGTCACCTATACAAGTGAGTTTTTCTCTCCAGCCTTTTTTTAATGTGCACATAACATTTGAATGCACATGTAGTAAGCTTTCCTTTGAAAGAAAATGTTTAAATCAGTATGTGGATAGTGAAATTTTAACATCCACATTGAACCACCCCACAACTAATTGTTTTTGTTTATGTATTTATTAGAAATCAATGACAACTCCTTCTCTCTGAACTTTGGATTTGAAATCAGCAATATATCCATGTCTGAAAAAATTGAATTCAGGAATGAGACCTACACAGTGATCCAGGACTACATAAATAAATTTGTGAGTTTCGGTTACTGAGAAATTGCTTTATTTTAGTCACATTAAACCATAAACAAATGTATAAATACAAATTTATTTCTGCTTTTTAGGTGTCCACGATCCTGAATAGGACAACAACTACTAACTTTAATTTCAATCAGATCGTTTTCAAGTAAGTTCTGGCTAAGTATTTTTTATTTTAACTTTTTTTTAAAGCGGGGTTTTTAATGATTCAAGAGATCTGCTGTCATCATTGAGTAGTTTCGGGTGAGGAACAATCAACTTTATTTATTTTGCTTCATTTCTCATTGTGCATTTTCTCCACAGGGGTAACTCCACCGTGATAGAGGCCAATGTACAGTATGTTTTCCACAGACAGTGACATCGGCACTTTCGGCTTGGTCAGCACTTTGCTCGGACCTACTGTAACAGCTGCTCCAACCACCTATTACCCACAGTCCTGACCACTGCAATGTTAAACAACAGTACAAATGCAGCATGGATTGTGGCTATCATTGTCCCCTGCGCTATTGTCATCGGCCTCGTACCTTGCTGGATTCTTCTTTGCGTAAGTATTATGTCGACTGAATGTCAAATTTGTGCATTTGAAGTAAATTGATTAATGACAACATACAAGTGTTACTCTTTTGTCTTAAAATAGATTTAAATTTAAATTATATATAATGTTTATAATGTACAGCTGTGTAAAAGTGTTCCCTTCCATGATGCTAACTCTCACTGTGTCTGTTTCTGTGTTCAGTGTTTGCTGTGTGGTTGTTGTGGAGCAATCAGGAGACGTTGGCACAGAAGACGGTCGTACAATGTACAGTACGCACAGTACGCACCTCGAAACAGCATCTTCTAGAGATATTCAAAAAAATCCTTTGATGCTTTAAATATGAATTTTCCTGTATTGCTGGGCATACAGAACCTCTCTTAATGTGATACAACTGTGATTTAAAACAACAACAACAACAGCAACTACTATTTAAGGAATGATTTTATTTATTAAAAAAACTGCTATGTAAAGTAATTAGAATCTTGTTTTTAAATGAAAGATTTATTTGGTAGTATGTATTTAATGTTAAGGGGAAAAATCTAGAATGTGTTGATCACTTCTTTATTCACACATGTACTTTATCTAAAATAACATACTGCATCTTGATGTCATATTTATGTAAAAATCCACAATTAATGTTTTAAGACTGTGTAGTTCAATTCTATAATTTAATAAAACAATTCAATATCAATATGAGAACATTATTGTAGCCTAACCATAATTGTTGGTATATACAATACAGTGCTTTACAGCTTTAATATGTTGAAATAATTCATCTGGGCTCATCATACCAGTCCTAACTGTCTAATAAATGCAAAGACACAATGGTTATTATGATGATTGATAAAACATCTTCAACCCAGACTAATACTCCATATCCGATACATTAAATGGAGTGTCAGACATTTTGTAGTGCTGTCTGACTTCTTTGTGAACAGTTTAACAGACACACCTTTGAAAACAATCAACATTTGTTTCTATTGTTCACATACAGGTGGAATGTTTCTGAATTAAGCTCTGGTAGAAATTCATGCATGGTTAACATCGCAGCACCTTTAAATATGTGGATCTAACATAATCGAGTCAAAAAGTTATTCATTTAAATATAAAATAATTCTATTAAATGCAGAGGAAATTTGACTTGGTAACAAGAGCATAGAGTAGGCATACAGTAGGCATACAGTACATAGGCTACATACAGCAGAGGTCCTCAGCGTGCAATGTTTCACTTTACTTCACGTACCAGCCATCCCCAGTTATTTGATAAAGTATACTGCCATACAAAGCAAAAAGGCAGTAACTGCAGTTTTGGTCAAAAAATTAGTTATTGTCATTTTCATGACATTCAAGGCATCCTTTGTTATGTGACAAAACATCTTGTCTGAAAATGTGTGTCGTTTTGGAGAAAAATGGTAGTTGTTTGTACAGTAACTACTTAGGCTGGATGACAGGATAACTTTTAAGTCATTTTTCTTAGTTCTGCACTCTGCGTAGTTACTGCCTTTTGCTTTGGGCAAATTAGGCAATTATTAAATAATAATAATAATAATCTAAGGACAGACCATCAAAACCAGTCAATGCTTTTGAAAGCTGTGTGCATTTACCTTATTGATTAATTTATTTATTACTGTGTATGTGTCTAGCAAAGCGATTTACTACTGCCTTTGGCACCTCTGAAAGACATTTCGTTCTTTTTCTGAGGACTCATCTGACATCTCATTATAGGAAACCCGCCCCTAACCTGTTTACACAGGATCATGTCCACATTCACCACAGCTTCTCGGAATATGTCTCTGTGAAACTTAAACACCTCTAAATGTTCAACAGAAATTTCTATGAATAGCTATTATGCTCAACGCTTTAAAACACATTTGTATTATGTATTGACTGTAAGCTACTTTTGTCCATATTATATGAGGAAATGGATGTTATATATAGGCTGGCTTCAGTGACGTGTTCACAGGGGCTCAACAAGGTCCCCTTTTTGTTGTTAACTAAAGGCCTTTTGAAGCAAAACCTTTATCACCAAGAAAAGTAGGTGTAACTACAGTAAATAACAGCGTTTCAGCATGTTAGCACCAAAGCATTAAATATATGAATGTCACAAAATCACTTTGTTCCTTTGAAATGGAGCAGAACGCTGCAATCTGACCATTCCAAGTTTTGCCAGGTATTATGTTTATTGTCTGCTAGTGGGGTATTACCAAAATTATTCCTTATATAATTGTTTAAACCAAATTGCAGGGTGAAATCAACCCCATAAGACTGAATTAACTTACAATTACAGCAGATTAACAATTAAATAATTGCACAAAAGCTTTTATTTTATTTCATTTATTTTTATTTTTTCAAAACTCAAACTTGGCTAGGCTAAAAATAAATAAATGGTCTATGTAGTACAGATTTATTGAAAGTTGCGTTTCTCAGATTTGACGCATATGATGTGGGTTGGGCCGTGGCACAACTGGGTTTACCAGTTCTGCTCTGTGACAGTTCATCAGATATGTGCAACTTCAAAACAAACAACAGACATAAAAAAAAAGAAAAAAGTCATCATGTTTACAAAGCACAAACCTCAATTGCTAAACCACATTTCTGATTACTTGTTAATCTGTGCAGCAAATTCATATGGTCTTTATGTTGCTTCTTGTTCACCTGCTAGATCACCTATAAACATTTTATGAAATACATATCTTTTTTTTCTGTCTCGGATGCATTCATACCACTAAAAACAGTGAAAGGGTCTGCCAACTTTTATCTCTTGTCTTTCTGATGCTTTATGGTTCTCACAGACCATGATGCGTGTTTATTTTAAGATAATCCCCTTTGTTCTAATTGGTCTGCTACATGTATGCCTTCTTTGCAGCTGGGTATTGTTGGAGCATGGTGAAAGAGATGAAGGGAATGTAATAGGATAGTGACAGTAATGTAATGATAGTGTGGTTGCCATTGAATATAGGATTCATGCATTAAATGTTAAAGTGAAAGCAACAACAAAATAAATAATATTATACAAAAATAGCCTCTCATTTCATTAATGTTTTTTTTTTTCATTCAGTTCTAAATGCACTAATCAGGTATGCTGACACATCATTTTATACAGGTACTGGTCATATAATTCATATAAATATCATCAAAAGTGTATTTATTTCACTAATTCCATTCAAAAAGTGAAACTTGTATATTATATTCATTCATTACACACAGACTGATATATTTCAAATGTTTATTTATTTTAATTTTGATGTTCAACTAAGGAAAATCCGAAATTCAGTATCTCAGAAAATTAGAATATTGTGAAAAGGTTCAATATTGAAGACACCTGGTGCCACACTCTAATCAGTTAATTAACTCAAAACACACTTGCAAAGGCCTTTAATGGTCTCTCAGTCTAGTTCTCAGGCTATACAATCATGGGGAAGATTACTGACTTGACAGTTGTCCAAAGGATGACCGTTGACACCTTGCACAAGTAGGGCAAGTCACAAAAGGTCATTGCAAAAGAGGCTGGCTGTTCACAGAGCTGGTAAAGAGAAGGAAAAGATGTGGTAGAAAAAAAGTACAGTACAAACAATAGGGATAACCACACCCTGGAGAGGAATGTGAAACAAACCCATTCAAAAATGTATACTCGCCAAGTGTTACAAATCAAATTAAACCTCTGCTCAAAGAAAAAAATGAGCTAAGTTATTTGTAACCGGTGACAGGAATCCGCTTAAAAAGATCCCTGGAGTCCCAGCTCTTCCTCCCAAGGATTTACAACCACAAAACACAATTAAAGTGCAAGAAAAGGAGATTTATTAAATAAAAATAAAGAAAGAACAACATAAACTTCAGGAGGGGTAAATGCCAAAGCAAATTACAATAAACAAAACCACCTACCGATTACAAACTAACCTAGAAAATAGATTACAAATAGGGTACAACAGGGCTTAAGGCACACCCTAAGAAAATAAGTGCTCACTGTGAAAATAAGTGCTCACACTTACTGTGCCCAAGGTGTATTGTTGCAGAAAAATATATATATATATATACGTTTGTATTGAACGTTTATGGAGCAACAGATTTTGTGTAAAAATGTCCTCAAAACCAACCAGAGAATCTTGTAAAGAAACTTACTCTGGTTAAATCATTTGTCATTGTCATTGACCCAAAATCAGCATATTGTCAATTTGTGGAGTAAAAATAGGTTGCTGAGCCAACTAAATTGACTTAAACATAATGAATTCAGGTAAAATTGGGACACTTAACCAGAATTTCCCCCTATAACTGTAAACAAGTCAAACATTTTTATTTAGGAGTTTAATTAGATTTTATTGTTAGAGATCAACATTTTAGACTGATTAAAGTGGCTGTATCTGGAATTGTAAAAAACATTTTGTTGCATCACTTTCAAATTGCTCTCTGCTTTTTCATCATAGCAGGAATCCTTGTACTTTACACATTTCAGCTTATCCAAATTTAAATCTTTGTAAAACCAACACCTTTTTGGCCATTCTTGGTCTCCTACTCATTACACAAATTATTGAAATTATTGAAATTATTCCAATTATTTTGTTACACATTCTGATTTAAATCCTGTATCAGATAAATCTTCCGGGTTGAACATATTTAAGTGAAGCAGGACTAATGTCATATCTCAAAAGGAATTCAGCTAAACTGGAAAAAAAAGAGCATTATTCAATGAACAAATTATATAGGCCTACTATATATGAGATATTTGATAAAATAAAACTATGTTGAAATAATAGCCTTTACTCTATGAAACTAATTATAATAGAAATAAAATTTAAATCCATATTATAATACAAATTTAATTGCTTTTTACATACTTTTTTACATGCTAATTTCTAGGTGAAATATTCTGTAAAAGCCTTGCATCTAAAATTTTCTTTAAAAAAATAATTATAGAAAAATACAGACTGTATATGTGATATTCTTGCCTATATTAGGAACAGCACATACTTTAGTAATGAATGACATGCTTTGGAAACTATGTTGTTCAAAAAGGATCCCGCCTTTCCCCTATTCTTTCTATAATTATTGCCTTTAAGTGATTTGTCTGCAATGGAATTTCTAGTGTGTCACCTCTATCACTTTAAACATATAATTTTTATTTATAGCCTGAAAATCTCAAGGAAATGAAAATAAGAGAATAGGTGAATCATATTATATTTTACCAAAGAACCCAAATGTATTTTGCCTCTTCACCTCAGTTAATCTATATAACAATGTCAAATTCCAGAAAAAGACAAACTACAAACTACTTAATAAGAAAATAAATACAACAAATGGTAAAAGTGCAGTGCACACATGTTATTTGAGATAACCATAGGTGACATATCAGGTTAAATTAGGTAATTAAAAATGCCAGTGAACAACTATCAAAATAAAAGGTGGAGCTTTAGCAGATTTCAACCATAAAGCTTAAAGATCAGGTATCATCAAAACATTCAGATGAATAAATGTGGTTTGGCAGGCCAATTAAAATCTGTTGTAATAACTCAACCATTTGTCATGCTTTTCAATATTCATGCGTATATTTTCCCATATGCGTATTCTGTATTTGCGTATATGAGAGTCTGAGTCATGGATCTGTTTGTGTTATATGTCACACTAGAAGTTTCACATATTAATCTTTTTCAACAGCAGTATTTACCTACCTTATAGGCCTACCTTCTTGCATTAATACATAATTTGCAGCGTCCTAAACTAAGGGTTCACTTAGACATTTCTAGTCAATTTTAGCAGAAAGAGTATAGGACACAGAAAAGGTGTGTGAATGTAACATCTGTCAGGTTGCACGTATGTGTTTCTAGAGACATATTATAAAAGGTGTGTCTGTGTGTACATTTGTGTCCATCAATGTGTCAGAGACGTTGATGTGATAAGAGTTTGTGCGTGTTTGTGCTTGATTGTAACATTCCACACCCAAGAGGAAACGATTAAAAAAACAATATGATGTTGAACACGGGACAATATGTTTGTTTGTTAGATAACTTTGTGTGTGAGCATAACAGGTTCTGAATGTGCTCACACCCTGAAACAAATGGACTGAAAGAATGACAGAGAATAAAGAAATATATTTTAAACCAAAATCACTGAAGAGAGATATTTTTAGGTTTGTTTTAATAATAATAATAATAATAATAATAATAATTACATAACAATTATTGTTAGAGTACCCTGTTAGAATAACTATAACATAGAATCTGCACACCAAATCAAATTGCACTTTTAAAAATAAGTAGGGTTTATGATTGTGTCAAAAAAAATCCTGTCTTTGGGACACCAGAAATTTATGAAACTGATTAAGTGATTATGACTTATGGTTAAACAGGTCTTTGGAATAAATTATCATTTTTTTCACATGAACACATCAAATATTATGTGTCATTATACCTTAATGGTGTGTTTTTACCCTTGTTAGACATATTTGGGCCAAGGTGTGCCATCTGTGACGTGTCTATTGAAAAATCTCTTCCTCTTTCTTTCACATATACTTCCACATTTTTTTATTTATAATAATACACAATTTTATGCACAAATTATTAATAACATTTTTCTCAATACAGTATTTTTTTTTTTTAACCAAAAGCCTTTTATATAGATTTTAGAGTATAGACAATCACATATGTCCTACCTCATGGCAGCTGTAATCAAAAATATGAGAAGACTGTAGTACAAATGCAAGTTTTTCTGAAGATTCAGGACTTTATAAAAAATGTATCTAAAAGTTAACCTGTTAACTGTCACTCACATTTTCAAATTAAAAGATTTGTCTTAAAAACATTTAGAAACTCAGTTAGAAGACAGAATTAGCTTGAGCTGTTACAGATAATTTAGCCCATGCATTTGCTGATGTTGAATAGCAAATATAACAAGTCAACAGAGCTCTCACAAAAGCTATAGAGAAGCTAGTGAAAAGTTGATCACAGCAACTGAGGAAAAACCTGCAATGTACTGCCAAAGACTTGGAAGATGACCCAATAAAAGGGGGAAAACATTTCAGTGCAGAGTATAAGAAGAGCTCAAGGCAAGTATGGCCTTTATGTAGGGGGAAATGAACTTGAACATGCTTAAATTCATTTGGAATGACCTGTGTAGTTCTGGAAGAATGTTTTATGGAGTGATGTGACCAAACTTTTTGACCAATTATATATCACTGGAATGTCTGGTCCTAAAAAAGGCAAAGCTAATGAGCAGGACATAATGGATGCTTTGATGTATCAGGCTCTTTTGAAATGTGATACCATTGGTGCAAAGACAGAAGATGATGATCAGTGGACTTTCCTGTATGGACAATCATCCCAAAGTATACATTCAAATCTGCTTATGATTCTAAGCAGTGTTTGGTGGTTTTAAACAATAAAAGACACTGCATGACTTTTGGGAGCTGGATCATTTTGAACATGAATGTTTAGAGCCAACTTGAAATTCTTTACCTTTAGAATTACTTACCTTTAGAACTTTACCTTTTTTAGAATCACTCAAATATGAATTAATAAACTTTCTCTAATGCTAAATTGCTAAATTGTTTTCATAACATTTTATTTCGCTTTGCAACAATGTCTTGCAGGTCAAGGGGGATGTATAATTTTGATTGCAACTGTAACATTGCGAATGTCCTTCAAAAATTTTATTTTCCATTTGCTTAAGCAAGTATCCTGCGGGCAGGATTTCAGTCATTTGCTGCATTTGCATACTCACTGGATCACTTGGTAGGTCTGAAACCCTCAGAGCCATAGCTGTGGTATGCGGGGCCCAGATGCAGGTTGTACCTAAGGGCCCTGGTGAAAATTGCGTTCCAAGGGCGAGTCCCACAGTCAAAATCACATTTTGAGAATGGGGGGAGGGGACTGAAGCAGCTTGGGGCCCTTAGAAGCATCACCACCTCTCTCCCAGATAGTGACAGCCCTGAAAAAACTGCCAAACCAAAGTCAAGTCTGTAGTGGGGCTCGGATGTAGCCTGGGATGACTTGGCATTCTGAAGCCTGTGAAACAGATGTGGGACCAGTCTTCTTCACTGCAGCTATGGTGGATTTCATTAATTCATAGCAACCTACAGTTGTTTCCATGACACAAGTGGATGCATAAATTGGATCAAATTATTTTTAAATGAATGAATGAATGAATAAGGGATTTTACAATAACACTTTTATTGTATATTGCTGTACACCCAAAGTTCATTACAATAATACGAGGGGGTCTCTCCTCAACCACCATCAGTCTGCATTTGCATGATGTGACGGCAGCCATCGTACTATGGTACCAGTGCGCTCACCACAGACTAGCTACAGGTGGAGTGGAGAGAGAGTGATAGAACCAGTTCAGAGTTTACTGATATTGTGGGATTTTAATCTATATGTCATGTCTTGCAATTCCATTCAGCTCATTTTCTTTATTTCTAAAAAAAAAAAAAAAAACAAGGTTTAAGTTATCCAGTTTAAGGTACCGATTTTGAGGTTTCTGAAACAGACTTAATTTTCCACCAGCTAAAATGCATAAAGATGTCTGAAATGGCAGCCACTGCCATACACTGCTTCAAATGGAGGAGAGGAAGGTGAAAGGAGATGTTCATTTGGGCTTCTTCTTTAACGTTGTCTTTGGCTTAGCTCCCTAAAATTAAGTACATATGCCACTCTACTGCTGAGGGCCTTTTCTGTAAAGGAGAAGGTGTGTACGTTTTGATTACTGAGGAGTGCTAGTTATAATTATAAGATCTGTAAGTTGTTCCAACAACTGAGATTTTCCAGCTTGGTAAGTTTTGTGTCATAGTAAGACTGCATAACTAGGCTGCCATCAGGCTTTGTCGAAGGTCATCTCAATTGAAGGATCCTTTGAAGGCAGTCTTTGTTTTGCGGGCTTTATTTAGTCTGTTTTGTAGAATGCATTAGGTGCATCCCTTGCATCCTCCTGTCACCCACAACCCTTTGCACATATTTCAAATTACGAAAAATAATTAGCTGCAAATTAATCAGCACTGAGCTTATTAAATTTCATTTTGTCACACAAGACAAAAAAATATTATTGAGATGAAGGCATCATGCGTTATTTTGTTTTGTTGTAAATTAATCACATGATACTAAAATGTACGTAATGTAAAACCACTGGGAGATCACTGTTTGTCATTGCCTATATGGCATTTATAGAAAGTCAGTTTTTAATATAAAGTATTCAACAAATTATAATTTTTATATTATTATTGTGGAAATGTTTATGAGGTATCCATATGTGCTTACTAGACCATCTTTAATACTGGGCAGGACTGAGTGGGGAAGGAAATTAAGACGCAGCCTTCCATTTGAGAAGCACCCTTTGACTAGCTGCAGGCATGTTTGATTGTGACTGCAGCTGAAATCTGGGTTGCCTGTCGACTGGAGGCTTTTTCGAGCACTTTAATAACTTAGAAGTCAAAAGTTGAATGTTTAAACTTGTATTAGAGACATCATGATCAACAGATTCAAATATGGCTCCAACAACTCCAACCCTGTCTAGTTTAAGTCTAAAGCCAAACTTCTTGGGGTGTGTCTAAAAGTGTTACTGTTAGAAAGGGAGGTAAGTTGTTTGGTCACATTCCTTTGGCATAACAGGTGGGATACTATCTGGCCTATAATTGTTTAGTTCTAATGGATCCTAAACTTTGCAGATATCTGATATGATAAGCCTTGAATTGATAGACCTATTTAAAGATATTTTGATTTGCAATAGAGAAACACTAAACATTTTTGGTAACTCTGTGGAGCTCTCTTTTACTGACTGTTTATCAGATCTGCAATATGTGAGATTAGAAATATACAACTGATTGTAAATTCTGAGTTAAGTTATACTGACATCATTTCATGATATAAATTTGCTTTATTCTGCAATAATATTTTATAATTCTAATAATCTGTTCCTTCACTCCAACAAGATTCTCAACAGCATGTATGACATCTGATGATGTTTGCCTGAAGCAAACTAATCTAGTTTATAACCTGCTTCACAACAGGCTATGTTCTTTGAGAAAGCTGCTATCGTTGCTAACGTATCGTTAGAATTACCCAGTGTTTTTAGAATAGAGGGTTAGCAGAATGGGTTACTAAGACCTTTCTATACTATACTACACTGTACTTACTATACTATAACATCTGACAATGAAAAAATGAATAAAAAAATATATTATTTGCTATAGTGGATTACTTCTGTATTTGAGAATTTCTCACAGTTGGTTGCATTTGTTTTTGTATAAATGTAGTTCCTCTTTAGGAACTGGAGCTGCGTTGACCACTATGGGGAATGCCCTCTGCGTGACCACGCTCTGTGGTCATATGTACCACCATGTGTGTGTCAACATGTGTAATCAGCCCAATGGAAAGGCAAGATGTCATAGGTGGGTGACGTCATTGACCAGGTAGCTTAAAAGCACATGCGGCAGTGCCAGCATCAGCCTTCAGCTGTGTTGTCAGTCTCAATCTGTGATGTGAGTCTTATTTACTGTTGTCTGTCCAGTTACACTACCATAATAAGCTCCATCATGCCCAGGGCAAAAGAAAGGATAAAGAGGAGGTTGAGACCGAGTCGAGTTATAAATTGTGTGTTCCTCCCTGTTCCCGCTACATCACGAGCGGCGATACACACAGTCTATGCGTGGCTTGTTTGGGAGCAGAGCATGCACAGTTGGCTCTCGAGGGGGCTGACTGCCCGCATTGCGAGCGTCTCCCACTGCAGTTGCTTCATTCCCAGGAAGGCTCTCTTTGAGCCTTCACCAGCGTTCCTCGCTGTGCTGGTCCTGTTTCCGTCGAGGTGAAGTGGTGGCTGCATTTGTGGTGTTCACAGTTATATCTGCTGGAAGCAATGGAGACAGGCACATCCCTATCTCCTTCCTCACCCACCTTCTCGGCTACTTCCTCCTGGGGTGAAGGCTTGATGCTTCACCTGTCTTTCTCTGAGGAGGTTGACATGGAGTCAAGTCTTTATTTTGCCAGAATATGACCCACATCGCCTGGAATTCACTTTGGTGAATTGGCTCACACAAGACAGTACAACATAACATATTATAAACTAAAAACATGAAATCTAAACAGAAAACAAATACTTAAATTACTGCTAATAATTAGTAATAAAGCTAATCAGACAAAGTGCTAGTGCATTTACTAACCCTAAGAAGGAGGGCATAGCTGTGTCTGTAAAAGGAAAGTAGATAGAGATTGTTGTTGTGAGTTGAGAGCCCTCACAGCCTGCTGGTAGGTGCTATTAGAAAAATGGGTGGTTCTGGATCTTATGCTTCCTAACCTTCTGCCTGATGGCAGAGGGATGAAAAGGGAATTAGCAGGGTGTAATGAATCCTTGAGTATTTTCAGACCAGTTTTGAGTAGACGGATGTTATAGATGTCACAAATCCTAAGGTGGTCCAACCCAATTATTCTTGACGCAGTGGTAACTACCCTGTTCAATGCATACTTATCCTCCGCCGAGCAGCTACCCCACCATACAGTGATGGCGAAAGTGAGAATGTTCTCTATCACAGCCCTGTAAAAGTGGAGCATTCCAGCCTTGGACACTTTAAATTTTCTAAGTTGTCTCAAAAAGAAAAGTCGCTGCTGAGCTTTTTTAACAATCTGGCTGACATTGAGGTTCTATTTAAGATTGGAGGATATGGTGTTCCCAAGGAACCTGTAACTTTCCACCCACTCTACAGTTTTGTCAGACCATGCATTTCTCCAGGCAGGATTACCCCTAGGACAGGTTTGTGAAGGGCCCAGTTCAAGTCGTGCAGATCCAAGATTGGTCTTAACCCAACACCTTTCTTGGGTATAATGAAGTAAGGGCTGATTTCTCACCACCTCCTCCAGTGGAGTCAGATGCATCTGAGGTTGCTTCATGCCATTCACATACTGGGCTTGCACGATGAGCTGTGAGACTTCTCACTTCTAGTTGTTTTAACACCTGACCGAAAGAACACTCAGCACAGACGCATTGGAACCCAGCTGACCACGTGGACTTCGCAAGTTTGTCTTTCCCCCAGCGAGACTTCTCACACAGACACTGTGAAAGATCAGGGAGGATGAGGAGCAGGTCCTGCTCCTGGCACCTTATTGCCCTACTCAGACATGGTTCCCAGAAACTATGCTCTTTGTGACAGCTCCTTTTTGACAAATTCCTCTGAGAAAGGATCTACTGATTCAGAGATGGGCACCCTGTGGCACCCACGTCAGTCCAGACCTCTGGAAACGTAATATCTGGACCCTGGATGGGTTGTGGTGGTTCTAAGGGACCTACTTCCAGGAGGTATTTGACACCATCACTTCGGCGAGAGTACTGTCTATGAGACATACTTATTGTCTATATTGCTGCGATTGATGCTAACCACAACCCTGTGGAAGGGAAGTTGGTTGGGAAGCATGACCTGGTCATCAGGTTCCTTAGGGGGGTGAGAAGGTTAAATACTCCACAGCCTCTCTCTATACCCTCTAGGGACCTGTCTCTAGTGATCAAAGCACTACAACAGGGCCCATTTGAGCCTTTGCAGGCAGTTTGGCTGAAGTTTATATCAATAAAGACTCAGCTCCTAGTTGTACTGGCCTCAATCAAGAGGGTAGGGGATCCTGCATGCATTCTCTGTCAACAAATCATGCCTAGACTCGGGCTGGCTGACTTCCAGGTAATCCTGAGTCCCCGATCCGGCTATGTGCCATTCTTCCCACTATTCCCTTCAGGGATCAGGAGGTGAGCCTGCAAGCGCTGCCCACAGAGGAAGCAGACCCAGCCCTAACTTTGCTTTGTCCAGTCTGAGCCTTGAGATGCTATGTAGACTGGACACAAAGCTTAAGGACATTGGACCAGCTCTTTGTCTGCCACAGAGGCCGGCAGAAGGGGAACGCCATCTTTAAGCAGAGGATGCCTGGATAAAGGATGCCATCACCCTGGTTTATCAGGCACAGGGTGTGCCCTGCCCGTTCAGTTATATTTCTGGACATGGACAGTATACCATACAAACATTTTCAATGGAGGGACAGAAAACTCTCAGACTAAATCTAAAATATCTTAAATGTGTTCCGAAGATGAACGGAGGTCTTAAAGGTTTGGAACGACATAAGGGTGATTAATTAAGTTTACATTTTTGGATGAACTAACCCTTTAACATAATTTTAGTACTGATCATCATCAAACTGATTAAAATAATGTTAGAAAAAAATTAAATTGACATCAACCAAAAATCATAAGATTTAACAACATGTCATGTTGGACTAATTTAGACACTTTCATGGCAGGTCATGACATGATTATAATACATTATCATAATGCATTAATTACGCATGGCACACACAGTTAAAATATTTTTGCCATTTATGTGCTCTTAAAGTATAATTTCTAAAAAATGAGTGAAAAAATAAAATGATCAGGGGCACAAGGCAGTAAGCGATGAAAAAAAAAATCCATATAGAGATAAAAATCACAAGTTTGCGGCTGTGTATAGCCCGTGACGTTTATGTACTATTTTGAAATAGACTTTTTAGAACATCCTAACTGACAAGCTTGTGTAATGTTGTTTTGATATCAGTTACATAGGCTGCTGCTTGCTTTTAATTCACCAAAAATTGTCAAAAAATCTTTTGAAAAAGACCATGACTAGGATTATATTCTAGACTTCATAAAATGATATAAAATGATATAATTAAGTTTAAGTATGTCATTTTCCACTGTGCCTATGCATACAATTTAAATGAAAGGTATGGATATTCTAATTAGAGTAAAAAATAAATCTGCACAACCTCATGCCCAAAGAGCAATCTAGCCACTAACTGGCAGTATACTTTCACTGGCCTTTGAATTAGTTATTTATATTATTATTATATATTTCTTAATTTACTACACAACCAGGGTTGATTGCTCAGCAGCAGCATCACATATTTGTGTAAATCAGTTATTTCCCTCAATGGATGATCAACTCAATAAAAACACATCAGGAGAAAAATGTAATCAACAGCATGAGGAGAAAACGTTTTCCCCTTAAGTTTAAGCACATTTTAGACGTATTTTATTGTAGGCTATTTATTTTTTATTGTATTATTTTTTTTTATTTTAATAATAGCCTAATGAGCCACAAACTAAGAATTCGTTTAAAAAATACAAAAAAACATTTTTTATTTATATGTATTACAACGCGGGTATAGGTTATCTTACTCGTTCTGCAGCCTACATTAAAGTTCTGTGTTTAATATAAGCGACTTTGTCATCGTAGTAGGCTATTCCTGGTAGCCTATTGGTTGTGGGCTTTCTTTTCATTAAGAGTAATCAATCTTAAGCATTAATTTCGTTACAAGAATAGGAAAGATCTAACATTAAACACCAAAATAAGCTGTACAGTCCGAGAATGCGATATTACTTGCTGCTGAAGACTGTCGCTCTTTATCTGCCGTCTCTTTGCAATGGTTGTAGAAATGGTCCTTAATTCTTAGTATGGGTACGGCACATATGTTACAGGTAATAATTTGATCAGAAATTCATGGTACCAAATGATGTTTAAGTCGGTTAATAAGCTGAAACTGAAACTTAAACAGTCAATATCATTAAGCTTAACTCTTGCTTATTACTCATTGTAGGCTACTTTTTCAATGAATTTTAATGAATATGCTACACAAATGAATAATACATTTGTATTTATTTTTAGTTGTAAAATTGTAATTATTTTTCAAGACCACAATACCCAGCCCCCTATTTTTTTTTTTTTACCTCAGGCTACTCGACAGGGGGTGCTGCAGCACCCTCAGCACCCCTTATTCCCGCGGTACTGTAAGCGAGGAGCTATTTTTCACATTTCTTTCTCCAGTTCATTTTTTCATGAAAGGTTTGTTTTTGAAAGTCAACTTTTCTATGTGGACTCATAGCCTACCTGAATAGCTGCAGATACAATTTTAAGTTACAAACAAAACAATTAGCCTACACCATTGCTCTGGCCAACAAGCAGCCGAGGCATATTTTAATTAATGTAAATTATATAGATTTATAATAGGTACAGAAGTTATTTTGGAGGGCTAGGACATTTTTATTTATTTATTTATTTTTTGCAATTCGATCTCGGTAACATATTTGCCTTTTGTTATTTATATTTGCGGGTTCATTTTCTACTTTCAGATCTAAGTTTACTGTAGCTAATTGCCCTGTGAGGTAAGTAAAACGTCACCACAATTCTTTCACGACATAAAGACATTTTTAACGTAACTTGCTGGGTACACCCATTATTGTTGACAGAGTAAGACCGTAAATCTGATGCTGTAGTGAACACTACAGAGATTCGTCACCAAAATTACACCTGTTAGACTACCACACCTTGCCTTACAAGCGTCAACACACCTTATATTTACTGGCCCAATTTTTGTCTTGTCAGTTTGCAAACTTTGAACGAAACGGCATCACATAGAGCACTGAAAGGACTTTTGTAAGGAATATTGTTCGTTATTCACGGTTATGACTTTGAAGAGCGGGAGAAGGTAAGTCACTGAATTAATGAAATATTAATTTATTTTAACAAAAAAAGAGCTTATATTGGTTGGATATTGTGTCAAGAGTTAGCTAGTAGGCATAAGCATACACATTTATATGCTATACATTTTAATTTACATTAGGCTACAGTAAAACATATATAGTTTTTATTTTCTAGGTAAAAAAATGTTTTCTATTAGAAACAAACAACCACAACAACAATTTATGCAAATTTAACTGAAAAAAAGTATAATACTAATTCATCTGATTTTGCGAAGTAACGTTATCCAGGATCTCCTAAAGCGCGCATAAAGTTCCTGGACAATGGACATAACGAGAGCCTCGACAGCTCGCTAATCTATTTCATGCATCTATATAAATGCATTTAGTATTTAATTATACATTTAAAAAATATTGGCTTTGCAATAATAATAATAATAATAATAAAAACATTCATATATTTTATTTTGTACCGTTGTTTTTGACAAATTGAGCAATGATGTACTCTAAAGATGTAAATTATTCATGTAAAATGTTCTAATGCTAATTGTGGGGTCACGTTTTCTTGTAAATGTGAAATAAAATTAATTGTTTTTCTGCCTTTAAACCAATACACAGCAATCTGTTAATGCCATCATTAAGATATAGCATTTTTTAGCCTATTTTAATTAAATAAATAAATAAATAACTGTTGTACAGTAGTTAAGTACATATATAGTGATAATTATATTAAAATTACAAGAGAATGTGACCCCAAAAGTATTAGCACATTTATTGTCTCATTTTAGATGCCCTTTCAGATATAGGCCTGTTTAATTATAAAAACCTAATCTATAATAACATTAAACATATTGCATATTTCCTCTAAACCAATGTTATGAGGCGTGCGCATTCCACAGACTATCTGATTGGAGATAATTAGATTGTGACTACCTGTGGAATTCTGGCTAAATTAAAGATACATTGTGTAGATATCTGCACATGTGATCATGTAAGCATAATTATTGACCCTTTGTGTTTGATAAAAAAGGGAGAATGAGCACTTTTGCTCTTAACTTAACTTAAACTTATAACTTATATTTATTAGGAGCAGAGTCAAAAATATACAGTAATTGGTATTCCGTATACACTGTTAAATGAGACTCAGAAGTAGCATGAATTTAATTACATTTTAATTCAATCAAAAGAGCTGATTCATTCATGAACAAACTCTCTCATAAACATTGAAAAACCGTCCCTCATCTCAGTTCATCTCACAAACTTCTGTTACAGCACTGTATACTGCACAATGAATCTTTTACTGTAAAAAATGACTGTGATTTTAACTGTAAAATGTGAAAATGCTATAGTGTAAACCTGTTAAATGGTTAATGATAATTTCCTGTAAAATGTAACCATGAACTGACGTTCCAAGAATTCTCTGTGTTGCATTCCAATTTTATTTATTTATTTATTTTTTAAATAACTGTTTCTTCTTAATTTTTTCTTATCTGTTATGTTTATTAGGGTTGTATGTTTCATATAATGTTGTCAAATTAATGTTAATTGCATATTTCAGTTTAATTCTCACCATGATGGTGTTTAGTACTTGTGTGAATGACACTGTGCACCTTCTATGGGTCTTATTATTTAAAAGCTGCTTGTGATGGGCTTTGTTTCTTGATGTGACTTTCTCATCACCACCTGCTTTTGGTGGTTACCAGTATATTACAAAGGTACAAAACAAATTTCAGTACTTCAATAAGTTGGCATATTAACATTATATCAGTTAAATTACGGTATTAAAATGTAAATTTAAGGAACAAAACATAAAACCTAAAACGGTGTTACAGAATTGTTCACGGTATAACCACAGCTGCCCTTTTTTACCATATATTTTACAGATTTTTTTTTGTGTCTACTGATTGCAACTCAGCATTAAAAAACTGAGTGATTCAAATGGCTTTGATTGGCCTCGCATTCAAGAAATAAACAGATATGTCTGTTATTGGTAGACTGCTCAATGTTGCTAGAACACGTTGTAAATTGAAAACTTTGATGCTCTCCAGAGCGCAAACACACCAAAGACTCGCATGTATGTCTTAATTACTGTGTGCGTTTCTGGATCTGTTGTGTGCTTGTGCAAGTGTGGTCAGTTATGATATTATGTTCAATCTATTTGCATCTCATTAATGGAAATTCCAGGTAATTTTGGGCTAGACTACATTATTTACAGACAGAGTTTACATTAAAACCTGGAACATTTCAGGTATTCTAACAGCTTTATACATTTAACATCTTCTTTTATTGCATCTGTTAGAGTTACAGGAGATGTAAAAGTAAGGTGTTCAGATATTATCCTAGATAAATCTACCGAAAGCAGTCTGATTTTACAATCTGTTCTTTATGGAGTAGGATGCACACCTTTAGAGCAGCATTTTCATTGGCTGCAATCACAAAAGTATTATGGCCGATCACAAAAGTCAACATTGCTCAGCTATAGATAATGTACATAGCCTGCTACGTTTTTCGTTATATATTGTGCCACATTATGTGCGTAACTCAAACTGCTGATCAGAAAGTTTTCTCATATATAGATATTATTTTATGAATGGTAAAATTATTGATTGTACAACAATTAAAATAATATCTATTGTCTTGTATCTCTTTCGGCAGTTTTTTTCTTTCTAAGCAGTATGGAACAAGGAAAATTGTATTCACCCTGTGTAAGTATTATAAATGTAAAATGTGCATAATTTATCATATTAATTGAATATGCATATGGAATATAAAATGTGTTCTACAGTTTGTTCTGGAATTATTTTTTGGCTAAACAATAACAAAAATTATTGAAAGATTTTACAGGAATTTGTTTCTCTTTACAGTGTGTATGTGGTGTACTATTCATTCTACAACTAGAGTGGGGTAAGTGATTTTTTAAATTTCAATTTTGTGTCATGCTTTTTTTTTATCTAATACAAAAATGTTTTGTAAAATATTTTAAAAGGTATAAAAGGTGTAATAATTTTCTTTTTTTTTTAAATCCAGTGCTTCAACAACGGACACTACAATTCCAGGATATACAGCTTCAGAAACAACAAATGTACTTGTCACTTCAAACTCAGCAACATCAGCTCCAACCTCATCTGATTCTACACCTTCATCAACCACATCAACAGCAACAAAAGATCCAACAACATCAGCAGCTGTAACTTCTGAATCCACAACTCTTCCTTCAACCACTATGTCTACATCTTCTGAAACCTCTGCACCTGTAACAACATCAGTAACTACAGCATCCACAACTAGTGAAATTCCAACCACCACCAAATATGTCAGTACAGAAACCACAACTACTACTTCAACAACACTGCCTACAACTTCAGAGAGTACAACAGCAGAAACCACAGCTACAGCTTCATCAACCACATCTACAACAACAAACAATCCAACAACATCAGCAGCTGTAACTTCAGAATCCACAACTCTTTCTTCAACAACAATGTCTACATCTTCAGAAACAACTGCACCTGTAACAACATCAGTAACTACAGCATCCTCAACTACTGAAATTCCCACTACTACAGTTGTGAGTACACAAACCACACCTATTACTTCAACAACATTGCCTACAACTTCAGAAAGTACAACAGCAGCGTCCACAACTACAGCCTCATCAACCACATCTACGACAACAAACAGTCCAACAACATCAGCAGCTGTAACTTCAGAATCCACAACTGTTTCTTCAACAACAATGTCTACATCTTCAGCAACAACTGCACCTGTAACAACATCAGTAACTACAGCATCCTCAACTACTGAAATTCCCACTACTACAGTTGTGAGTACACAAACAACACCTATTACTTCAACAACATTGCCTACAACTTCAGAAAGTACAATGGCAGCGTCCACAACTACAGCCTCATCAACCACATCTACGACAACAAACAATCCAACAACATCAGCAGCTGTAACTTCAGAATCCACAACTCTTTCTTCAACAACAATGTCTACAGCTTCAGAAACAACTGCACCTGTAACAACATCAGTAACTACAGCATCCCCAACTACTGACATTCCCACTACAGTTGTGAGTACACAAACCACACCTATTACTTCAACAACATTGCCTACAACTTCAGAAAGTACAACAGCAGGGTCCACAACTACAGCCTCATCATCCACATCTACGACAACAAACAGTCCAACAACATCAGCAGCTGTAACTTCAGAATCCACAACTCTTTCTTTAACAACAATGTCTACATCTTCAGAAACAACTGCACCTGTAACAACATCAGTAACTACAGCATCTTCAACTACTGACATCCCCACGAGTACACAAACCACACCTATTACTTCAACAACATTGCCTACAACTTCAGAAAGTACAACAGCAGGGTCCACAACTACAGCCTCATCAACCACATCTACGACAACAAACAGTCCAACAACATCAGCAGCTGTAACTTCAGAATCCACAACTGTTTCTTCAACAACAATGTCTACATCTTCAGAAACAACTGCACCTGTAACAACATCAGTAACTACAGCATCCTCAACTACTGACATTCCACTACTACAGTGTGAGTACACAAACCACACCTATTACTTCAACAACATTGCCTACAACTTCAGAAAGTACAATGGCAGCGTCCACAACTACAGCCTCATCAACCACATCTACGACAACAAACAATCCAACAACATCAGCAGCTGTAACTTCAGAATCCACAACTCTTTCTTCAACAACAATGTCTACATCTTCAGAAACAACTGCACCTGTAACAACATCAGTAACTACAGCATCCTCAACTACTGACATTCCCACTACTACAGTTGTGAGTACACAAACCACACCTATTACTTCAACAACATTGCCTACAACCTCAGAAAGTACAACAGCAGGGTCCACAACTACAGCCTCATCATCCACATCTACGATAACAAACAGTCCAACAACATCAGCAGCTGTAACTTCAGAATCCACAACTCTTTCTTCAACAACAATATCTACATCTTCAGAAACAACTGCACCTGTAACAACATCAGTAACTACAGCATCTTCAACTACTAACATCCCCACGAGTACACAAACCACACCTATTACTTCAACAACATTGCCTACAACTTCAGAAAGTACAACAGCAGGGTCCACAACTACAGCCTCATCAACCACATCTACGACAACAAACAGTCCAACAACATCAGCAGCTGTAACTTCAGAATCCACAACTGTTTCTTCAACAACAATGTCTACATCTTCAGAAACAACTGCACCTGTAACAACATCAGTAACTACAGCATCCTCAACTACTGACATTCCCACTACTACAGTTGTGAGTACACAAACCACACCTATTACTTCAACAACATTGCCTACAACTTCAGAAAGTACAACAGCAGGGTCCACAACTACAGCCTCATCAACCACATCTACGACAACAAACAGTCCAACAACATCAGCAGCTGTAACTTCAGAATCCACAACTGTTTCTTCAACAACAATGTCTACATCTTCAGAAACAACTGCACCTGTAACAACATCAGTAACTACAGCATCTTCAACTACTAACATCCCCACGAGTACACAAACCACACCTATTACTTCAACAACATTGCCTACAACTTCAGAAAGTACAATGGCAGCGTCCACAACTACAGCCTCATCATCCACATCTACGACAACAAACAGTCCAACAACATCGGCAGCTGTAACTTCAGAATCCACAACTCTTTCATCAACAACAATGTCTACATCTTCAGAAACAACTGCACCTGTAACAACATCAGTAACTACAGCATCTTCAACTACTAACATCCCCACGAGTACACAAACCACACCTATTACTTCAACAACATTGCCTACAACTTCAGAAAGTACAATGGCAGCGTCCACAACTACAGCCTCATCAACCACATCTACGACAACAATCAATCCAACAACATCAGCAGCTGTAACTTCAGAATCCACAACTCTTTCTTCAACAACAATGTCTACATCTTCAGAAACAACTGCACCTGTAACAACATCAGTAACTACAGCATCTTCAACTACTAACATCCCCACGAGTACACAAACCACACCTATTACTTCAACAACATTGCCTACAACTTCAGAAAGTACAACAGCAGGGTCCACAACTACAGCCTCATCAACCACATCTACCACAACAAAGAATCCAACAACATCAGCAGCTGTAACTTCAGAATCCACAACTCTTTCTTCAACAACAATGTCTACATCTTCAGAAACAACTGCACCTGTAACAACATCAGTAACTACAGCATCCTCAACTACTGACATTCCCACTACTACAGTTGTGAGTACACAAACCACACCTATTACTTCAACAACATTGCCTACAACTTCAGAAAGTACAATGGCAGCGTCCACAACTACAGCCTCATCAACCACATCTACGACAACAAACAGTCCAACAACATCAGCAGCTGTAACTTCAGAATCCACAACTCTTTCTTCAACAACAATGTCTACATCTTCAGAAACAACTGCACCAGTAACAACATCAGTAACTACAGCATCCTCAACTACTGACATTCCCACTACTACAGTTGTGAGTACACAAACCACACCTATTACTTCAACAACATTGCCTACAACTTCAGAAAGTACAACAGCAGGGTCCACAACTACAGCCTCATCAACCACATCTACGACAACAAACAGTCCAACAACATCAGCAGCTGTAACTTCAGAATCCACAACTGTTTCTTCAACAACAATGTCTACATCTTCAGAAACAACTGCACCTGTAACAACATCAGTAACTACAGCATCCTCAACTACTGACATTCCCACTACTACAGTTGTGAGTACACAAACCACACCTATTACTTCAACAACATTGCCTACAACTTCAGAAAGTACAACAGCAGGGTCCACAACTACAGCCTCATCAACCACATCTACGACAACAAACAGTCCAACAACATCAGCAGCTGTAACTTCAGAATCCACAACTGTTTCTTCAACAACAATGTCTACATCTTCAGAAACAACTGCACCTGTAACAACATCAGTAACTACAGCATCCTCAACTACTAACATCCCACTACAGTGGAGTACACAAACCACACCTATTACTTCAACAACATTGCCTACAACTTCAGAAAGTACAATGGCAGCGTCCACAACTACAGCCTCATCAACCACATCTACGACAACAAACAGTCCAACAACATCAGCAGCTGTAACTTCAGAATCCACAACTCTTTCTTCAACAACAATGTCTACATCTTCAGAAACAACTGCACCTGTAACAACATCAGTAACTACAGCATCTTCAACTACTAACATCCCCACGAGTACACAAACCACACCTATTACTTCAACAACATTGCCTACAACTTCAGAAAGTACAATGCAGCGTCCACAACTACAGCCTCATCAACCACATCTACGACAACAAATCAATCCAACAACATCAGCAGCTGTAACTTCAGAATCCACAACTCTTTCTTCAACAACAATGTCTACATCTTCAGAAACAACTGCACCTGTAACAACATCAGTAACTACAGCATCTTCAACTACTAACATCCCCACGGAGTACACAAACCACACCTATTACTTCAACAACATTGCCTACAACTTCAGAAAGTACAACAGCAGGGTCCACAACTACAGCCTCATCAACCACATCTACCACAACAAAGAATCCAACAACATCAGCAGCTGTAACTTCAGAATCCACAACTCTTTCTTCAACAACAATGTCTACATCTTCAGAAACAACTGCACCTGTAACAACATCAGTAACTACAGCATCCTCAACTACTGACATTCCCACTACTACAGTTGTGAGTACACAAACCACACCTATTACTTCAACAACATTGCCTACAACTTCAGAAAGTACAACAGCAGGGTCCACAACTACAGCCTCATCAACCACATCTACCACAACAAAGAATCCAACAACATCAGCAGCTGTAACTTCAGAATCCACAACTCTTTCTTCAACAACAATGTCTACATCTTCAGAAACAACTGCACCTGTAACAACATCAGTAACTACAGCATCCTCAACTACTGACATTCCCACTACTACAGTTGTGAGTACACAAACCACACCTATTACTTCAACAACATTGCCTACAACTTCAGAAAGTACAATGGCAGCGTCCACAACTACAGCCTCATCAACCACATCTACGACAACAAACAGTCCAACAACATCAGCAGCTGTAACTTCAGAATCCACAACTCTTTCTTCAACAACAATGTCTACATCTTCAGAAACAACTGCACCTGTAACAACATCAGTAACTACAGCATCCTCAACTACTGACATTCCCACTACTACAGATTGTGAGTACACAAACCACACCTATTACTTCAACAACATTGCCTACAACTTCAGAAAGTACAACAGCAGGGTCCACAACTACAGGCTCATCATCCACATCTACGACAACAAACAGTCCAACAACATCAGCAGCTGTAACTTCAGAATCCACAACTCTTTCTTCAACAACAATGTCTACATCTTCAGAAACAACTGCACCTGTAACAACATCAGTAACTACAGCATCTTCAACTACTAACATCCCCACGAGTACACAAACCACACCTATTACTTCAACAACATTGCCTACAACTTCAGAAAGTACAACAGCAGGGTCCACAACTACAGCCTCATCAACCACATCTACGACAACAAACAATCCAACAACATCAGCAGCTGTAACTTCAGAATCCACAACTCTTTCTTCAACAACAATGTCTACATCTTCAGAAACAACTGCACCTGTAACAACATCAGTAACTACAGCATCCTCAACTACTAACATCCCCACTAGTACACAAACCACACCTATTACTTCAACAACATTGCCTACAACTTCAGAAAGTACAACAGCAGGGTCCACAACTACAGCCTCATCAACCACATCTACGACAACAAACAGTCCAACAACATCAGCAGCTGTAACTTCAGAATCCACAACTCTTTCTTCAACAACAATGTCTACATCTTCAGAAACAACTGCACCTGTAACAACAACAGTAGCTACAGCATCTTCAACTACTAACATCCCCACTAGTACACAAACCACACCTATTACTTCAACAACATTGCCTACAACTTCAGAAAGTACAACAGCAGGGTCCACAACTACAGCCTCACTAACCACATCTACAACAACAAACAATCCAACAACATCAGCAGCTGTAACTTCAGAATCCACAACTCTTTCTTCAACAACAATGTCTACATCTTCAGAAACAACTGCACCTGTAACAACAACAGTAGCTACAGCATCTTCAACTACTAACATCCCCACTAGTACACAAACCACACCTATTACTTCAACAACATTGCCTACAACTTCAGAAAGTACAACAGCAGGGTCCACAACTACAGCCTCACTAACCACATCTATGACAACAAACAATCCAACAACATCAGCAGCTGTAACTTCAGAATCCACAACTCTTTCTTCAACAACAATGTCTACATCTTCAGAAACAACTGCACCAGTAACAACATCAGTAACTACAGCATCCTCAACTACTGACATTCCCACTACTACAGTTGTGAGTACACAAACCACACCTATTACTTCAACAACATTGCCTACAACTTCAGAAAGTACAACAGCAGGGTCCACAACTACAGCGTCATCATCCACATCTACGACAACAAACAGTCCAACAACATTGGCAGCTGTAACTTCAGAATCCACAACTCTTTCATCAACAACAATGTCTACATCTTCAGAAACAACTGCACCTGTAACAACATCAGTAACTACAGCATCTTCAACTACTAACATCCCCACTGAGTACACAAACCACACCTATTACTTCAACAACATTGCCTACAACTTCAGAAAGTACAACAGCAGGGTCCACAACTACAGCGTCATCATCCACATCTACAACAACAAACAATCCAACAACATCAGCAGCTGTAACTTCAGAATCCACAACTCTTTCTTCAACAACAATGTCTACATCTTCAGAAACAACTGCACCTGTAACAACATCAATAACTACAGCATCCTCAACTACTAACATTCCCCACTAGTACACAAACCACACCTATTACTTCAACAACATTGCCTACAACTTCAGAAAGTACAACAGCAGGGTCCACAACTACAGCCTCATCAACCACATCTCCGACAACAAACAATCCAACAACATCAGCAGCTGTAACTTCAGAATCCACAACTCTTTCTTCAACAACAATGTCTACATCTTCAGAAACAACTGCACCTGTAACAACATCAGTAGCTACAGCATCTTCAACTACTAACATCCCCACTAGTACACAAACCACACCTATTACTTCAACAACATTGCCTACAACTTCAGAAAGTACAACAGCAGGGTCCACAACTACAGCCTCACTAACCACATCTACAACAACAAACAATCCAACAACATCAGCAGCTGTAACTTCAGAATCCACAACTCTTTCTTCAACAACAATGTCTACATCTTCAGAAACAACTGCACCTGTAACAACAACAGTAGCTACAGCATCTTCAACTACTAACATCCCCACTAGTACACAAACCACACCTATTACTTCAACAACATTGCCTACAACTTCAGAAAGTACAACAGCAGGGTCCACAACTACAGCCTCACTAACCACATCTACAACAACAAACAATCCAACAACATCAGCAGCTGTAACTTCAGAATCCACAACTCTTTCTTCAACAACAATGTCTACATCTTCAGAAACAACTGCACCTGTAACAACATCAGTAACTACAGCATCCTCAACTACTAACATCCCCACGAGTACACAAACCACACCTATTACTTCAACAACATTGCCTACAACTTCAGAAAGTACAACAGCAGGGTCCACAACTATAGCCTCATCAACCACATCTCCGACAACAAACAATCCAACAACATCAGCAGCTGTAACTTCAGAATCCACAACTCTTTCTTCAACAACAATGTCTACATCTTCAGAAACAACTGCACCTGTAACAACATCAGTAGCTACAGCATCTTCAACTACTACCATCCCCACTAGTTCACAAACCACACCTATTACTTCAACAACATTGCCTACAACTTCAGAAAGTACAACAGCACGGTCCACAACTACAGTCTCATCATCCACATCTACAACAACAAACAATCCAACAACATCAGCAGCTGCAACTTCAGAATCCACAACTCTTTCTTCAACAACAATGTCTACATCTTCAGAAACAACTGCACCTGTAACAACATCAGTAACTACAGCATCCTCAACTACTAACATCCCCACTAGCACACAAACCACACCTATTACTTCAACAACATTGCCTACAACTTCAGAAAGTACAACAGCAGGGTCCACAACTACAGCCTCATCAACCACATCTACGACAACAAACAATCCAACAACATCAGCAGCTGTAACTTCAGAATCCACAACTCTTTCTTCAACAACAATGTCTACATCTTCAGAAACAACTGCACCTGTAACAACAACAGTAGCTACAGCATCTTCAACTACTAACATCCCCACTAGTACAAAAACCACACCTATTACTTCAACAACATTGCCTACAACTTCAGAAAGTACAACAGCAGGGTCCACAACTACAGCCTCATCAACCACATCTCCGACAACAAACAATCCAACAACATCAGCAGCTGTAACTTCAGAATCCACAACTCTTTCTTCAACAACAATGTCTACATCTTCAGAAACAACTGCACCTGTAACAACATCAGTAGCTACAGCATCTTCAACTACTACCATCCCCACTAGTTCACAAACCACACCTATTACTTCAACAACATTGCATACAACTTCAGAAAGTACAACAGCAGGGTCCACAACTACAGCCTCATCATCCACATCTACGACAACAAACAGTCCAACACCATCAGCAGCTGTAATTTCAGAATCCACAATTCTTTCTTCAACAACAATGTCTACATCTTCAGAAACGACTGCACCTGTAACAACATCAGTAACTACAGCATCCTCAACTACTAACATCCCCACTAGTACACAAACCACACCTATTACTTCAACAACATTGCCTACACCTTCAGAAAGTACAACAGCAGGGTCCACAACTACAGCCTCACCAACCACATCTACAACAACAACAAAAAATCCACCAACATCAGCAGCTGTAACTTCAGAATCCACAACTCTTTCTTCAACAACAATGTTTACATCTTCAGAAACAACTGCACCTGTAACAACATCAGTAACGACAGCATCTTCAACTACTAACATCCCCACTAGTACACAAACCACACCTATTACTTCAACAACATTGCCTACAACTTCAGAAAGTACAACAGCAGGGTCCACAACTACAGCCTCACCAACCACATCTACAACAACAAACAATCCAACAACATCAGCAGCAGTAACTTCAGAATCCACAACTCTTTCTTCAACAACAATGTCTACATCTTCAGAAACAACTGCACCTGTAACAACATCAGTAACTACAGCATCTTCAACTACTAACATCCCCACTAGTACACAAACCACACCTATTACTTCAACAACATTGCCTACAACTTCAGAAAGTACAACAGCAGGGTCCACAACTACAGCCTCATCAACCACATCTACAACAACAAACAATCCAACAACATCAGCAGCTGTAACTTCAGAATCCACAACTCTTTTTTCAACAACAATGTCTACATCTTCAGAAACAACTGTACCTGTAACAACAGTAACTACAGCATCTTCAACTACTAACATCCCCACTAGTTCACAAACCACACCTATTACTTCAACAACATTGCCTACAACTTCAGAAAGTACAACAGCAGGGTCCACAACTACAGCCTCATCAACCACATCTACAACAACAAACAATCCACAACATCAGCAGCTGTAACTTCAAAATCCACAACTCTTTCTTCAACAACAATGTCTACATCTTCAGAAACAACTGCACCTGTAACAACATTAGTAACTACAGCATCCTCAACTACTAACATCCCCACTAGTACACAAACCACACCTATTACTTCAACAACATTGCCTACAACTTCAGAAAGTACAACAGCAGGGTCCACAACTACAGCCTCATCAACCACTTCTACGACAACAAACAATCCAACAACATCAGCAGCTGTAACTTCAGAATCCACAACTCTTTCTTCAACAACAATGTCTACATCTTCAGAAACAACTGCACCTGTAACAACATCAGTAGCTACAGCATCTTCAACTACTAACATCCCCACTAGTACACAAACCACACCTATTACTTCAACAACATTGCCTACAACTTCAGAAAGTACAACAGCAGGGTCCACAACTACAGCCTCGTCATCCACATCTACGACAACAAACAGCCCAAAAACATCAGCAGCTGTAACTTCAGAATCCACAAATTCTTTCTTCAACAACAATGTCTACATCTTCAGAAATACCACACCTGTAACAACATCAGTAACTACAGCATCCTCAACTACTAACATCCCCACTAGTACACAAACCACACCTATTACTTCAACAACATTGCCTACAACTTCAGAAAGTACAACAGCAGGGTCCACAACTACAGCCTCACCAACCACATCTACGACAACAAACAATCCAACAACATCAGCAGCTGTAACTTCAGAATCCACAACTCTTTCTTCAACAACAATGTCTACATCTTCAGAAACAACTGCACCTGTAACAACAACAGTAGCTACAGCATCTTCAACTACTAACATCCCCACTAGTACAAAAACCACACCTATTACTTCAACAACATTGCCTACAACTTCAGAAAGTACAACAGCAGGGTCCACAACTACAGCCTCATCAACCACATCTCCGACAACAAACAATCCAACAACATCAGCAGCTGTAACTTCAGAATCCACAACTCTTTCTTCAACAACAATGTCTACATCTTCAGAAACAACTGCACCTGTAACAACATCAGTAGCTACAGCATCTTCAACTACTACCATCCCCACTAGTTCACAAACCACACCTATTACTTCAACAACATTGCATACAACTTCAGAAAGTACAACAGCAGGGTCCACAACTACAGCCTCATCATCCACATCTATGACAACAAACAGTCCAACACCATCAGCAGCTGTAACTTCAGAATCCACAATTCTTTCTTCAACAACAATGTCTACATCTTCAGAAACGACTGCACCTGTAACAACATCAGTAACTACAGCATCCTCAACTACTAACATCCCCACTAGTACACAAACCACACCTATTACTTCAACAACATTGCCTACACCTTCAGAAAGTACAACAGCAGGGTCCACAACTACAGCCTCACCAACCACATCTACAACAACAACAAAAAATCCAACAACATCAGCAGCTGTAACTTCAGGAATCCACAACTCTTTCTTCAACAACAATGTCTACATCTTCAGAAACAACTGCACCTGTAACAACATCAGTAACGACAGCATCTTCAACTACTAACATCCCCACTAGTACACAAACCACACCTATTACTTCAACAAAATTGCCTACAACTTCAGAAAGTACAACAGCAGAGTCCACAACTACAACCTCATCAACCACGTCTACAACAACGAACAATCCAACAACATCAGCAGCTGTAACTTCAGAATCCACAACTCTTTCTTCAACAACAATGGCTACATCTTCAGAAAAAACTGCACCTGTAACAACATCAGTAACTACAGCATCCTCAACTACTAACATCCCCACTAGTACACAAACCACACCCATTACTTCAACAACATTGCCTACAACTTCAGAAGGTACAACAGCAGGGTCCGCAACTACAGCCTCATCAACCACATCTACAACAACAAACAATCCAACAACATCAGCAGCTGTAACTTCAGAATCCACAACTCTTTCTTCAACAACAATGTCTACATCTTCAGAAACAACTGCACCTGTAAAAACATCAATAACTACAGCATCCTCAACTACTGACATTCCCACTACTACAGTTGTGAGTACACAAACCACACCTATTACTTCAACAACATTGCCTACAACTTCAGAAAGTACAACAGCAGCGTCCACAACTACAGCCTCATCAACCACATCTACGACAACAAACAATCCAACAACATCAGCAGCTGTAACTTCCGAATCCACCACACTTACTTCAACAACATTGTCTACATCTTCAGAAACAACTGCACCTGTAAAAACATCAATAACTACAGCATCCTCAACTACTAACATTCCCACTGGTACACAAACCACACCTATTACTTCAACAACATTGCCTACAACTTTAGAAAGTACAACAGCAGGGTCCACAACTACAGCCTCATCAACCACATCTACAACAACAAACAATCCAACAACATCAGCAGCTGTAACTTCAGAATCCACAACTCTTTCTTCAACAACAATGTCTACATCTTCAGAATCAATTGCACCTGTAACAACATCAGTAACTACAGCATCCTCAACTACTAACATTCCCACTAGTACACAAACCACACCTATTACTTCAACAACATTGCCTACAACTTCAGAAAGTACAACAGCAGGGTCAACAACTACAGCCTCATCAAGCACATCCACGACAACAAACAATCCAACATCATCAGCAGCTCTAACTTCAGAATCCACAACTCTTTCTTCAACAACAATGTCTACATCTTCAGAAACAACTGCACCTGTAAAAACATCAATAACTACAGCATCCTCAACTACTAGCATTCCCACTAGTACACAAACCACACCCATTACTTCAACAACATTGCCTACAACTTCAGAAAGTACAACATTAAGTTCCACAACTACAGCCTCATCAACCACATCTACGACAACAAACAATCCAACAACATCAGCAGCTGTAACTTCAGAATCCACAACTCTTTCTTCAACAACAATGTCTACATCTTCAGATACAACTGCACCTGTAAAAACATCAATAACTACAGCATCTTCAACTACTAACATCCCCACGAGTACACAAACCACACCTATTACTTCAACAACATTGCCTACAACTTCAGAAAGTACAACAGCAGGGTCCACAACTACAGCCTCATCATCCACATCTACGACAACAAACAATCCAACAATATCAGCAGCTGTAACTTCAGAATCCAAAACCCTTACCTCAACAACTATGCTTACATCTTCAGAAACCACTGCACCTGTAACAACATTGGTAACTACAGCATCTTCAACTACAGAAATTCCCACCACCAAAACCGTTAGTACACAGACCACACCTATTACTTCAACAACATTGCCTACAACTTCAGAAAGTACAACAGTAGGGTCCACAACTACAGCTTCATCATCCACATCTACGACAACAAACAATCCAACAACATCAGCAGCTGTAACTTCAGAATCCACAACTCTTTCTTCAACAACAATGTCTACATCTTCAGAAACAACTGCACCTGTAACAAGATCAGTAACTACAGCATCTTCAACTACTAACATCCCCACTGGTACACAAACCACACCTATTACTTCAACAACATTGCCTACAACTTCAGAAAGTACAACAGCAGGGTCCACAACTACAGCCTCATCAACCACATCTACAACAACAAACAATCCAACAACATCAGGAGCTGTAACTTCAGAATCCACAACTCTTTCTTCAACAACAATGTCTACATCTTCAGAAACAACTGCACCTGTAAAAACATCAATAACTACAGCATCTTCAACTACTGATTTTCCCATCACCAAAGTTGTGAGTACAGAAACCACAACTGTTACTTCAACAAAACTGCCTTTAACTTCAGAAAGTACAACAGCAGAAACCACATCTAAAACAACTGTCAATCCATCATCAACAGCTGTAACTTCAGAATCCACAACGCTTACTTCAACAACTATGCCTACATCTTCATCACTTACACCATCAGAAATTAAAACTATGCCTACAGCAAGCACAACTGCAGCTTCCACAACCACAGTGGGGCCTTCCACTACTGTGGCTTCAACTTCCAAAACTACAACTGCATCCTCAACATCTATGGCTTCCTCAGCTGTGATTGTGCCTTCTTCTACTAGTTCATCTCCAACCTCATCTGAATCTCCACTTCAATCCTCATCAACAGTTTTCAATCCGGTTCCAATAAGGTCTACAACTTCAGAAAGTACAACTGCACATACAACATCCGCCTCAGCTACCACATTGGTACCTTCAACCATTAAATCAGCTGCAACCTCATCTGAAGCTCCAAGTACACAAACAGGTGAAACCACAATGACATTTGCAGCCACAACTTCTAAAACCACAACTCCACCAACAATATCTACAACTTCAGAAAGTACTCCTGCTCTGGTAACAACTATGCCTGTCTCCTCATCACATGTAACTATATTACCAACTTTAACTCCAACAAAAACAACTGAATCTCCAAGAACCCCAACTGTACCCATTACAACCACAATCACAACAACTGCCACCCCTCCAAGCTCAACTGCAGCTCAAACAACAACTCAGTTTCAAGAAACATCAGGAGATCTTTTAAAAACAACTGTTGCGTTTACCAGTACATCTTCTGCTCCAGCCACACTTGCACTTTCAACCAAAACAACTTCAAGCCCAAACATGGATTCAGAAACTACAACTGCATTAACAACTACCACTGGAATTATTACAGGTTTCACTAATACACCAGAATTTCCACTAGTTAAACCAATAACATCAAGTCCAAACACAAATACGTCAACATCACCAGCATCTACAATTCCAGGTCACACATCCATAAAAACAATACCAGCTGAAACTCTTACTAGCAATACTACACCTCTGAACAATACAACAAAAGCAGATGCAACACTTCAAAGTACTTCAAGTTTGCAACCAGAAACTTCAAACATACTCAAAACATTTCCAACAAATGTGTCCGGTGCAGCAACAGTCACAACCAGATTTACATTCTCATCCTTGTCATCCCTGCCCACTGAAACTTTGGTCCTAGGTGCTGTTAGTAATCTTCTTAAATCAAGAGAATCCCAGCTCAATGAATCACTGAAGATTTCCAATTTTACCTATCAGAGTAAGTTTCTTTATTATGAATGTAATTTCAATTAGGAAATTTTCAACAAGTGAAAAATGTCAAATTTAAACTGATCAAAATTGGATGTTTCTTTCCAAACAGAAATATCTGAAACTTCTTATGCTGTCATTTTGAATATTATGTTGAATAATATCAGCATGCCTGAGGATCCTCAGCTAAGAAACAGCAGTTATGTGCAAGTGCAGTATGTTGTCAATAATGCGGTAAGAAACTAGCATTAACACATTAGCGAAAACTGTGACCAGTGTAAATCTTCACCGGAGGTTGATGAATGGCTTGATTTTTTATTATTATTTTTTTTTCATGCAGCTGAACACACTATTGAATGAACCTGGCAAGCAGGTTTTTGAACCCAAGTCCTCAAACTTCACGTAAGATGCAAACTCACTTCAAAATCTTTATTTCATGTGTTCTCTCATTTTAGCTGGGAAGCCATGGAAAATAATAATTGGTGAAAATTTTTTGAGGATATGAATTGAAGTCCCTTACAGATATCTTCTGCTTGTTCTGTAGGAGCACTCCAAACCAGATTGATGGCATGATGGACTACAGCTTCCAGGATGGAGATACCATACAACCAGTCAGCTTCCTAAAAGAGCTACTTCTGACAACCACGACAGTGCTTCCACAAACAACAATCAGTTTTTCCATGACTCCTTCAAACTCCATGTATGTGTTGGTTTTCAAATGTGAGAATAATCAAAAATGTAGAAGTAATTTTACCGCAAACATTTGATGTAAATTAAACCAAAGGGGTTTCATTTACAGATCTGGTTCAGCAGTGGTCACAAGCAAGCTGGTGTTCAACTCCTCATCTCCAGTCCCCAGTGAAGCTCTGGTCCTCAGCGCTATCAACACTCTCCGTAATTCCAGAGAGTCACAGCTGAATGAATCAGTGAAGGTGGTGAATGCCAGCTATGAGAGTAAGTGTCATCCTATAAGGTTGTAAAGCAATTGAATGGTAATCAGATAAACAATTATGAACGGAAAGCTTTGAACAAAAAAAATTACAATTATTCACATTTTCTTTCCACACAGAAATCTCAGAAACCTCCTATGCTGTGGTCTTTACATTTAAACTGGTTAACATCAGCATTACAGAGGACCCTGTTCTCACAAACAATACCTACCCGCAAGTGCAGGATGTCGTCAATAAAGCGGTAACAATTTTAAAATGAACAGTATGAAAAAGGTTTTAGTCCATTGCTAGTGTTCAGCAGAAGTTTCTAAATGGTTTGGCATGTTTTTTTCTGCAGCTGAACACTCTTCTGAATGAACCTGGCCAGCAAGTTTTTAAACCAAACTCCTTCAACTTCACGTAAGATGCCAACTCACTTCACAATCTTTATTGCACATGTTCTCTCATTTTAACTTGGAACCCATGGAAAATAAGAATTGGTGAAAAAAAAACAAAAAAACATTTTGAAGATGTGAATTGAAGTCCCTTACAGATATCTTCTGCTTGTTCTGTAGGAGCACTCCAAACCAGATAGAAGGCATGATGGACTACAGCTTCCAGGATGGAGATACCATACAACCAGTCAGCTTCCTAAAAGAGCTACTTCTGACAACCACGACAGTGCTTCCACAAACAACTACCGGTTTCTCTGTGACACCTCCAAACCTAGTGTAAGTTTTGCTTTTCCAGTTTTTAGAAAAAAAAAAAATGGAAAAGTAATTTTATTCCAAATATTCGACGTACAATAAACCAAAGGGGTTTTATTTACAGATCTGGTTCAGCAGTGGTCACAAGCAAGCTGGTGTTCAACTCCTCATCTCCAGTGCCCAGTGAAGCTCTGGTCCTCAGCGCTATCAACACTCTCCGTAATTCCAGAGAGTCACAGCTGAATGAATCAGTGAAGGTGGTGAATGCCAGCTATGAGAGTAAGTGTCATCCTATAAGGTTGTAAAGCAATTGAATGGTAATCAGATAAACAATTATGAACGGAAAGCTTTGAACAAAAAAAATTACAATTATTCACATTTTCTTTCCACACAGAAATCTCAGAAACCTCCTATGCTGTGGTCTTTACATTTAAACTGGTTAACATCAGCATGCCAGAGGACCCTGCTCTCAGAAACAATACCTACCCGCAAGTGCAGGATGTCATCAATAAAGCGGTAACAATTTTAAAATGAACAGTATGAAGAAAAGGTTTTAGTTCATTGCTAGTTTTCAGCAGAAGTTTCTGAATGGTTTGATATTTTTTCTGCAGCTGAACACTCTTCTGAATGAACCTGGCCAGCAAGTTTTCAAACCAAACTCCTTCAACTTCACGTAAGATGCCAACTCACTTCACAATCTTTATTGCACATGTTGTCTCATTTTAGCTGGGAAGCCATGGAAAATAAGAATTGGTGAAAAAAAAACAAAACAAAAATTTTTTTTGAAGATGTGGACAGAAGCCCCTGACAGATATCTTCTGCTTGTTCTGTAGGAGCACTCCAAACCAGATTGATGGCAGGATGGACTACAGCTTCCAGGATGGAGATACCATACAACCAGTCAGCTTCCTAAAAGAGCTACTTCTGACAACCACAACAACAGTGCTTCCACAAACAACAATCAGTTTTTCCATGACTCCTTCAAACTCCATGTATGTGTTGGTCTTCAAATGTGAGAATAATCAAAAATGGAGAAGTAATTTTACTGCAAACATTTGATGTAAATTAAACAAAATGTGTTTTATTTACAGATCTGGTTCAGCAGTGGTCACAAGCAAGCTGGTGTTCAACTCCTCATCTCCAGTCCCCAGTGAAGCTCTGGTCCTCAGCGCTATCAACACTCTCCGTAATTCCAGAGAGTCACAGCTGTATGAATCAGTGAAGGTGGTGAATGCCAGCTATGAGAGTAAGTGTCATCCTATAAGGTTGTAAAGCAATTGAATGGTAATCAGATAAACAATTATGAACGGAAAGCTTTGAACAAAAGAAATTACAATTGTTCACATTTTCTTTCCACACAGAAATCTCAGAAACCTCCTATGCTGTGGTCTTTACATTTAAACTGGTTAACATCAGCATTACAGAGGACCCTGTTCTCACAAACAATACCTACCCGCAAGTGCAGGATGTCGTCAATAAAGCGGTAACAATTTTAAAATGAACAGTATGAAAAAGGTTTTAGTCCATTGCTAGTGTTCAGCAGAAGTTTCTAAATGGTATGGCATTTTTTTTCTGCAGCTGAACACTCTTCTGAATGAACCTGGCCAGCAAGTTTTTAAACCAAACTCCTTCAACTTCACGTAAGATGCCAACTCACTTCACAATCTTTATTTCACATGTTCTCTCATTTTAATTTGGAACCCATGGAAAATAAGAATTGGTGAAAAAAAAAAAAAAAAAAAACATTTTGAAGATGTGAATTGAAGTCCCTTACAGATATCTTCTGCTTCTTCTGTAGGAGCACTCCAAACCAGATTGAAGGCAGGATGGACTACAGCTTCCAGGATGGAGATACCATACAACCAGTCAGCTTCCTAAAAGAGCTACTTCTGACAACCACGACAGTGCTTCCACAAACAACTACCGGTTTCTCTGTGACACCTCCAAACCTAGTGTAAGTTTTGCTTTTCCAGTTTTTAGAAAAAAAAAAAATGGAAAAGTAATTTTATTCCAAATATTCGACGTACAATAAACCAAAGGGGTTTTATTTACAGATCTGGTTCAGCAGTGGTCACAAGCAAGCTGGTGTTCAACTCCTCATCTCCAGTCCCCAGTGAAGCTCTGGTCCTCAGCGCTATCAACACTCTCCGTAATTCCAGAGAGTCACAGCTGAATGAATCAGTGAAGGTGGTGAATGCCAGCTATGAGAGTAAGTGTCATCCTATAAGGTTGTAAAGCAATTGAATGGTAATCAGATAAACAATTATGAACGGAAAGCTTTGAACAAAAAAAATTACAATTATTCACATTTTCTTTCCACACAGAAATCTCAGAAACCTCCTATGCTGTGGTCTTTACATTTAAACTGGTTAACATCAGCATGCCAGAGGACCCTGCTCTCAGAAACAATACCTACCCGCAAGTGCAGGATGTCATCAATAAAGCGGTAACAATTTTAAAATGAACAGTATGAAAAAGGTTTTAGTTCATTGCTAGTTTTCAGCAGAAGTTTCTGAATGGTTTGATATTTTTTCTGCAGCTGAACACTCTTCTGAATGAACCTGGCCAGCAAGTTTTCAAACCAAACTCCTTCAACTTCACGTAAGATGCCAACTCACTTCACAATCTTTATTGCACATGTTCTCTCATTTTAGCTGGGAAGCCATGGAAAATAAGAATTGGTGAAAAAAAACAAAACAAAAAAAACATTTTGAAGATGTGGACAGAAGCCCCTGACAGATATCTTCTGCTTGTTCTGTAGGAGCACTCCAAACCAGATTGATGGCAGGATGGACTACAGCTTCCAGGATGGAGATACCATACAACCAGTCAGCTTCCTAAAAGAGCTACTTCTGACAACCACAACAACAGTGCTTCCACAAACAACAATCAGTTTTTCCATGACTCCTTCAAACTCCATGTATGTGTTGGTCTTCAAATGTGAGAATAATCAAAAATGGAGAAGTAATTTTACTGCAAACATTTGATGTAAATTAAACAAAATGTGTTTTATTTACAGATCTGGTTCAGCAGTGGTCACAAGCAAGCTGGTGTTCAACTCCTCATCTCCAGTCCCCAGTGAAGCTCTGGTCCTCAACGCTATCAACACTCTCCGTAATTCCAGAGAGTCACAGCTGAATGAATCAGTGAAGGTGGTGAATGCCAGCTATGAGAGTAAGTGTCATCCTATAAGGTTGTAAAGCAATTGAATGGTAATCAGATAAACAATTATGAACGGAAAGCTTTGAACAAAAAAAATTACAATTATTCACATTTTCTTTCCACACAGAAATCTCAGAAACCTCCTATGCTGTGGTCTTTACATTTAAACTGGTTAACATCAGCATGCCAGAGGACCCTGCTCTCAGAAACAATACCTACCCGCAAGTGCAGGATGTCATCAATAAAGCGGTAACAATTTTAAAATGAACAGTATGAAAAAGGTTTTAGTCCATTGCTAGTGTTCAACAGAAGTTTCTAAATGGTATGGCATTTTTTTCTGCAGCTGAACACTCTTCTGAATGAACCTGGCCAGCAAGTTTTCAAACCAAACTCCTTCAACTTCACGTAAGATGCCAACTCACTTCACAATCTTTATTGCACATGTTCTCTCATTTTAGCTGGGAAGCCATGGAAAATAAGAATTGGTGAAAACAACAACAACAAAAAAAAAAAACATTTTGAAGATGTGGACAGAAGCCCCTGACAGATATCTTCTGCTTGTTCTGTAGGAGCACTCCAAACCAGATTGATGGCAGGATGGACTACAGCTTCCAGGATGGAGATACCATACAACCAGTCAGCTTCCTAAAAGAGCTACTTCTGACAACCACAACAACAGTGCTTCCACAAACAACTACCGGTTTCTCTGTGACACCTCCAAACCTAGTGTAAGTTTTGCTTTTCCAGTTTTTAGAAAAAAAAAAAAAAAATGGAAAAGTAATTTTATTCCAAATATTCGACGTACAATAAACCAAAGGGGTTTTATTTACAGATCTGGTTCAGCAGTGGTCACAAGCAAGCTGGTGTTCAACTCCTCATCTCCAGTCCCCAGTGAAGCTCTGGTCCTCAGCGCTATCAACACTCTCCGTAATTCCAGAGAGTCACAGCTGAATGAATCAGTGAAGGTGGTGAATGTCAGCTATGAGAGTAAGTGTCATCATTTTCACCTGAAAAGCTTTTGAAATATTAAAGTGTCAAATTTGGATTATATAAAATAATAATAATAATAATATTTCTATATTTTTTTTTTATATCCAAATAGAAATCACAGCAACCTCATATGCTGTCATCTTTAAGCTTAATTTGAGTAATATCAGCATGTCAAAAGATCCTGAGCTAAGAAATGGCACATACCTACATGCTCAGGGTGTCGCCAATAATGCGGTAAGCATAAATCATTCACTGAGTACAATTTTTAGGTCCAATGTAATTGTTGAGTTTCATGAATGTTTGATTTTTCTTCTGCAGTTGAACAGTCTTCTGAATGAACCTGGCAGAACAACTTTAAATCCCAAGTCGGCCAACTTCATGTAAGATGCAAACAGAATTAATTTATATAATGTGTCACTTTCTACATTATTAAATGCATTTATTAAAAAAATAAAAATAAATAAAAACCTTTGCACATACTGATGCTTAACAGATATATTTTGTCTTTCCTCCAGAAGCACATCGAACCAGATTGAAGGCAGCATTGTCTACAGCTTCCAGGATGGAGATGCTATACAACCAGTCAGCTTCCTAAATGAGCTTCGTTCACTGACAGGTTTGTCAAAACTGAAAATGTATTGCAAATGTTGTTACTGCAAGCTTCCGCCATTAATCATTACTTTCTTTTACAGTCTCAACAACAACCAGTACTCTGACAACTACTCCACAGATAGTGTAAGAGCAGTGATTTCAGTCTGATATTTACTTTTTTTACTTTAATTTTCCTTTCCTACATTAATGTGTATTATTTATTGTCTTTGTAGGCTTGGCAGAGCACTTATATTCATTCGCCTCGTGTTTGTCACACTGGGCCCCCTGCCAAATCCAGATAAGGTTCTTGAGGTGGCCAACACTCTGCTGAAAACACGTATCACAACTAAGCAAGACCCCACAACACAAGACCTGAGTGATCCTGTGAGCTTTGTCAATGTCACTTATACAAGTGAGTTTTACTCTCCTGGTTTGGCTTCTGAATATGTTATTTAAAGTCTAATGTTGTAGATCTGTAGCTTTTAAGGTATAATAACAAATAAATGATATTAAGGAATGCATTAGTGAAATATAATAAAAATATATAAATATACCCACGCAACTAATTAATTTTATATTTTATATATTTTTAAGAAATAAATGAGACAGCCTATGCTCTCAACTTTGGATTTGAAATCAGCAATATAACCATGAATGAGAAACTTGAACTCAGGAATGGTACCCACCTGTTAATACAAGACTCTGTAAACACATTGGTGAGTTCAGTACAGTAGTCTTTTACAAACACTTTTCTTCTTCTTTACCTTCTTCTTCTTCTTCTTCTCTCATTTACAACATTAACCTCAACATATTTCTAAACAAATTAATAATTTTTTTTTTCAGCTGAGCAAGATCCTCCTCAGTAACTCCTCAGCTCCTGTCATTAAGTTCAATGCAGCTGATTTCACGTAAGTTTTGACTCACTTTGATTTGAGCAAATATGTCCTGATGATTGGTGTTAGTTTTTATACATGGCTTGTGACTAAAAATAATGTTTAGTTATTGACTATAGTTTCTCATTACACATGTTAATCTCCCCACAGGGGTAATTCCACTGTGATTCAGGCCAAAGTAGAGTATGTTTTCTCACCAAGTGACATCACGCAACCCAGCGTCTTTGTTCAGGAACTTCTTCAACTCAATGAAGGTATTACCATGTCTACACCTGCTGCACTGTCCACCATCTGTTACCCCACAGTTTATATGTCCAAACTGACAATCACATGTTAAACTTCCATTTCTTAAGTCGTCATGATTTATGCCTTGCCAGAGCCGATCCTCCCTACATGCAAAATACGCAAACTGGGTAGGGCCCCTGAAACACCAGGGGACCTCCTTGCTCCCAAAGATTATTTCATTTTAGTTTTTTTTTTATTTGGCCAGCGGTTATTAAAAGATGAATGATCATTTCTTTTAAAGCGTTGCCCAGTCACTCTTTCTACGTAAAAATCAGTTATATCAAGTGATGTGAATGTCGTACAGTCGTGCACGAGATGAGTAAAAAAAACGCATTGAAACCTTAACAAATCGCAGAAGAGACACTGTCAAGTGCTTTCTGCGAGTGTGATTTAATACTGAGTGAAACACTGGACACATGTGATTCATTCATTCGTTCATAAAGACTCATATATCCCCTTCCTCCACCCCCCCGCTTACACAATTTTACACAGGGCCCCCAGAAGTCTGGGATCGGTGCTGTGTATTGCTTTAAAAATACGAAATGCTGTAATTGAATGTCTGATTCTCCTTCATTAATTCATCATTTCTTTTACAGCGACCACTCAGACAACAACTTCACCACCAATCTTGTAAGACCAATTAGTGATTTCAATTATTATTATTTTTTTTTAAAGATAGTTGTTTTAATATTCCAGTAAATTATCATCATTTTTGTCTGTACAGGAGTAGGAGGGCAATCATTAGGATTCGTCTCGAGTTTATCACACTGGGCCCAAGACCAAGTGAGAATAGTGTTCTAGATGTGGTTAAATCAGTAGTGGCCACAAATCTCACATCTACATTAAGTGCCAAAACAGTGAGCGTGAGTGAACCTGTGACCTTGGCAAATGTCAACTATTTGGGTGAGTTTTCCTCTAATTTCATGCTCCATTTTTGTTGTGAATATAACATATGTATGCAAATGGTGTATCTGTTGTAATCATGTAGTCCTTATTCATGACTTTCTTTGAAGGAAAATAATAATTAAAAAGCAGTCAATAATTATGCATAATGAAAATGGATAACAAAATACCATACACAAATACACAACTGATTATTTTTGTCTTATATTTTAAAGGAATTAATGACACTGCCTACGCACTCATCTTTGCTTTTGAAATCAGCAAAGTATCACTGACAGAGTCAAAAAGGAATGAAACCTATCAAGAAATCCAAAAGAAGATAAATAACTTGGTGAGTTTGAGAGGCTTGGATATTGTTGTACTGAAATTGCCCAATTTTAAGCATTAACCTATTGTTTTTTTTTTTTTAATTGATGCACTCTACAGGTGATCCAGATCCTAAAGGACCCCTCAATTAATCTACTCATTCCAGCCAATTTCAAGTGAGTTCTGATCCACTGCTTTGTACTTTGTCTTTAGAAGAAATGTCTAAATGAACTGAAGAAAACGGCTTTTATGATACATCGGTGAATGCATGTTAAGATCATTTTTAGATATTTACTTTTGTTTCTCATTGTACGTTTTAATCTTTCAACAGGGATGATTCCACCATGATTGAGGCCAATGTTACGTATGTTTTCTCACAACGTGAAAGCAACACGGCTGCCGGTTTCTTGGTCGGTACCCTATTCACGGTTTTTTACCACACCAGTTCCAACCACCATAAACACTACAATCTCAAACAACGCTACAAACGTAGCATGGATTGTGGCTATCATTGTCCCCTGCGCTATTATCATCGGCCTCGTACCTTGCTGGATTCTTCTTTGCGTAAGTATTATGAAGACTGAATATCTTCAACTTATGGTTGTTAAGTTTCTATTTAAATGTGGTATATAATTGTGTATGTATAGCTGTATAAAATTCCCTTCTGTGAGCCTAACTCTCACTGTGTCTGTTTCTGTGTTCAGTGTTTGCTGTGTGGTTGCTGTGCAGCAATCAGGAGACGCTGGCACAGAAGAAGGTCGTACAATGTACAGTACACAACCCGAAACAGCCTCTTCTAGAGAGTTCAGAGATATTTGACAAAACAGGACTGAACACCAATGAAAACATAAAAATCATGGATTTTGGATATTCAGTATGCAATTCAATGCTGCCTAATTAGTAATGAAAGTACTATGTTAATGCTTATTTTAAAAATTATTTATTGTATTATTCTTGTATTGCTAGACAAACAGATTCTCTATAAAATGTTCATAAATGTGATATTTTAATTCTTCCTAATGCGTATAATAATATTGTGTTGCTATTATTTATTTGTATTTATTGTGATAGTCTGTTTACATTAGTCTGCTTGACATAACACAGTTTCAGTTAAAGGGACAAAGGTAGAGCTTTGGAAATACAGCTATTATTTATTCATGCTCTATGCACTTTATAATGTTAAGTAAAGGCAAAGCAAGCTCATGATGTAAAGAAATTGTAAAGCAGATTTGTGCAATGTATGGATATGTTAAACTGCAAAAATGTAATAAAATAATAAAGAATGCAGAACAATTACAGATAGTTGTTTTCTCTTTTTAATGTAAATATAAAGGTTACTCATGTTTTTTTATATTAGGTGGAAATATATGCAAACATTTACAATTTTTTTAAAGATGTTTTAACTAATGAAAGTTCCACAACTAATGAATATCTTCTGAGCCACTGTTGATTTGTTGAGGTTATGCTTAATTTCAAAGCTCAGATCAAGTCCAGGTTTAATCTCAGATGTGCAACAACATTGCAGACAGTAATCTTAACATAAAGTAAATAATAATAATAATAATAATAATAATAATAATAATAATAAAATTGGTTGCTTTGCAATAATAATCATTTTTAAAAAAACATAGCGGTAATGACAGTGGAAAGATAAAAAGCAACCATAAATGGATATTATAAGTTTTAATAATTCTTAAATGTAAATAAAAATAAAATTTGCAAACATTTCCAGATTATAAAACTGATTATTGATAAAGCCAGTTCAAAAATATTTTTTTACATACTTGAAATAATTATTCATAATTATTAATTAATTAATAATTATTTATTAACTATTTATGATTAATAATTAGAACATCCTCTCAACATACAGAAAAAAATACAATTGTTTTTTACCTTTTCAGAAATAAATAATTAGAAAAAAATAAATCCTTTTAAAACATTCATTATTTGGGGGGTGGCATGTCATAGTATTAGACACAGTACAAACAGATAAACTGCAATGAAATAAAGACATGTTATATCAGTGAATAAATTATGTTTTTCCTGTAGTGTCTTCATTTATTTAATTGGTTGGTTGGTTAGTCACTGTGTCTATTCCTCATTAACTTCTCAGTCGTACCAGTATTTAAGATCCGAAATATTCCAAATGAACCGCTATGTTCACTATGTTCACTAGTTCGTGATACTTTGCAGAAGTAAAAGGGAACTAATGTTTATGGGAACGTGAAAATTGCTTGGTAGCATCATGAGAGCTTTTATTTTAAAAAGTACAAGCGGATGTTGTCGACTCGTTGGCTAGCTTCGCGTTTGAAGAGAGCTCGAGATCCGTTACACCCGTATGTTTACTCTTTTTGAAGGGTTTATTGTTTATGGACGGATTCACTGCAATTCAAGAAGCTCAATTCCAACGCAATGGCAAATATAATAACGTTTCAGACGGAAATCGCTTCAATTATGGAAGTACTCGCAAACGCCGCTGTGGCAGAAATCTGCAAACTTGTTGAGGACAGCTATACTGAATTACAGCTTGAAATATCTCAAACACAGAAGGAGAATAACCTCCTTAAAAAGAAACTGAGAGTGCTAGAAATCCGAGATTCGTTTTACAGAAGAGCCCGCAAACAGAGAAACCAATCAACTGCCTTGACAAAAACAGGTGTTCACGAAAAAGCATCAGGTAAAGATATGATCATGGTCATGCTCATTTACACAATAGTGATGTCGGACTGATTCCATTAACTTATATTAAAAGTCACTATTTGAACTATATTTACTTATGGAGAAGATATATGCTTGTGTCCAGGGCGAATTAGTGTCAAAATTGCTTCCCTGTGTAACGAGGGAAGGGATGAAGATGAAGATGAAACTCGATCCGGTCAGGTCTCGCATCTTCAACCCGAAAGACTAGACCAGGTTTGCATAAACAGTGAAATGAGTGTATCTTATACATTTTTACTCCTTTTTTTTCTTGTCCTGTTGTTTTATACACTACAAACTGTAATCCTCTGTTATCTGATCAATTTGTTAGTTCCGCCTTTTTCTTTGTTCAGTATCTTGCAGCAATCAAAACGGACTTCCTTAATATTTTTGTGGAAGGTTTACTGTAAATGTCACTGTCATTTTTTTTTTTCAGTTCAATGCATGTTTGCTCAATAAAAGTATTGATTTATTTGAATTAAATTCAAATAAATGTAAATTAAATGATTAATTATATGATTTATTTTTAACATTATTGTATATGCCAATTCTACATTTCTGGATATACAGTACTGGCATAGGCCATTGAAAAAATCCATGTCAGCTGACCACTTATTGCTACTGGTTAGAAAAAGATTTTTTCCATAAACCTATGCTCTCAAGAGTCATACGGTAACAACATTGTGCTTTTTATCAGTCTGTAGGGGATAACGAACCAGATGTTGTTCTTATCAAAGAAGAGAGACCCGGCAATGTGAGGTGTGAACACTCAGAAAGTGAAACAGAGACTACTGAAAAACCGTGAGTATGGTGTATTCATTTTAGGGAATAAGTGCATTACCTAGTGGTCAGATCTGTGATTAGTTGATGTCAACAGAATGAGAAAAAAAAGATAAAAGGCTTTTAAGGAGAAATAACACTTTATTTTAAGTGTTCTTGTTACACGTTACATATACTTACTGTTAAAATAAAAATAAACAATTATTAAATAAAAAATATAAAAATGATGCAGAATAACATTCAAGTAACCCTAATCATAACCCTAACCTTATAGTAAGTACATGTAGTTAATCAATATTACTCAGTACTTAAATGTATGATTACACTGTAACAAGGACACCTTAAAATAAAGTGTAACTGAATGTAAAATTCGCGAATAAACAAATATGAGAATAATGCAGAGTGAAGCATTTTGTTACATATTATGTCTTTGTGATATTATGTAGCATTTTTTAGCATATGTGTGTGTGTGTGTGTATCTATTGATACATCCATGCTGCAGGTAAAGATGACAACCAGTACAGGAGTGCAAGAGTATTTGTAACAGTCCACAGAGAAAAATTCACAGACCAGAACACAGTCCAGCACTGCCATCAAGAGGTAAGAAACTGTTTTTCTCAATCAGTGAGCTCCGTAAGCCGCTAATAGGCCAAGTTCACACAGCAGCAGAATACAATTGTCTGTCCTGTTTTGGAGTCCTTAATACAGTTAAGTTCACACACTGTCCACACACCCGCATTCTGTAACTGAACTCACACCCGCATTCTTGGAACACATGTGCTGTGTGAACGGAACAGAACTGGACAACTAGTTGTCTGTCACATGATCATACAGTGCACAAGAGAGTCGCTCTGCCACACATACATGTGTCTACCGTATGTTATGTGTTTTCATGTGTGTTTTTGGTAACTTAAAGTAACAGGAGAAATGAGCTGCCCGCATAGGCGGAGGGTGAACCAACTCCAGGGAAAATGTTAAAAGCAGCCAAATCTATCAACTACAAACATTATAAACCTGTCTTTTTTTAGGCAAGAACCAGACATGTCATGTAGGCTAATAAATATGTTTAAGGAACTGAATTTGCATTTAATGTAGTATGATTATAATTGGATTAAAACAGTAGAGATTGATAAATATATAGGCCTACTGTTTCCTTCCCACGATTATTCAAACGACTTATAATTTAAGGCCTATGTACAGAACTGACATTATCACTAAATTTGATCTATCGCACACTTAAAAAAACAAAAGTATCGTTATAATCACTGAAACTGTACATTGTACGTTACTGGTAAGGAATACGGGCTTGACTTCTGTTGCACGTTCATACAGGAAGTATTCTAAACACAACTGTAAGCTGCTGTGTGAACGGGACATTTCAAGACTCACATCTGTAAAGAAAATGTGTTTGTCAATCCCAAAAACTGACAGTGTGAACGTAGCCGTAATTTATCAGGAATCATGCAAGCATTATGCTTTTTATCAGTCTGTAGAAGACGACGAGCCAGATGTTCTCATTATTAAAGAGGAGAGACCTGACAGCATGAGGTGTGAACAATCAGAAAGAGAAACCGAGACTAATGAAAACTGTAAGTGTATGTACAGATTCATCCAGATAAGTGATTAGACTTTAAATAATTGGCAATATATGCATATTACTAATTATTTGATTTCTAATTATCTGGTAACATGTGGTTGAATAGATTCATAAATGCTACGATATATGTCAAAATTAGTAGTTATTACAATTAATAAGTGTTATTTATCTATTTTGTGTATATTTTATATTTATTTTCCAGAGAAAATATTTAAACATGACAAACTTTTGAGTGAATATTGACATTACAATTTTAATTCATCCTTGTTTTCCATTTTTTATTTCTACTTTTGCATTCCTGGTAAGATGACACTAGGTACAGGAGTGCAGGAGTTTTCGTAACAGTCCACAGAGATAACTTCATAGACCAGGACACGGTCCAGCACTGCCATCAAGAGGTTAGTGTGAGACATGCATTTGCACGTACCTGTATTTGTTTACAAATCAGGCTCATGACAGACTCATACCACTTCCCTTTCCCCAGCTTACACACTGCTTCTTTTTTTTTGTTAACATAATTAATATTGTTACCTATTCCTAGTAAGAATTTTAGTTATTCCAGTTTTAACATGAGCTGACCATGAGCTGAGTGAAATTGGTTTTCAAAGCTTTTTTTTTCCAGGGTATTCTGTTATTGCGTCTAATGGATCTAAGCTAACTTGAACCATTTTGTTTTTATTAACTAACATGTAACCGTTTTACTTGATGCATTAACTAATATTAACATATTCAATTAGTGTACTTCATGGTACAGCGATAGAATACAGAAACAGTTGTTTTCAAAAAAATAAAATTAACCTTCAGTGATCTGTTCCTCCTGACAGTCCAGTGGAATGCAACCTGATCTCCTTGAGGACGAAAACCCAGAAATGAATGATATAGGTGAAGATACACATTTACTAAGTTCTTGTTGTAATTGACACAATTACAGTACAGTATTTTCTCTTTTTTTTAATTGCTTAGTTTCCATTTAAGCATATTGTATTTCTAAACAGGTGAAGATGCAGGGACTAACCTGCAGCCTGTCCCTTCCTATCCTTCATTGGTTTCCAGGAAATTTGACAGGACCACGAATCATACCTCCTATACTGAATCTGAATTCAATGGAGGACCTTCTTTGAATCAGTTTTTGATGTATAGAGGGAGCGCAGATCCCACGTGTTCCTATGCAGCTCCAATGGACTCTAATGGCTTGTCTATGCCTGATATGGAAGGGCATTTAGCACATGGCGATAAAGTTAACATCATTTCTCAATCTGAACGGCCCCCTTTCACCCCGTGCTTTTCTTTCAAACAGTCCGATTCGTCTCAGATGCAAAGGAAAGACAAGTTTTTGTGTAAACATTGTGGAAAAGCATTCTCTCAACCCAGCACTCTCCTCTTGCATCAAAAACTTCATAACAGGGAGAGGCTTCACCACTGTACACTTTGTGGTAAGCGATTTAGTCAAGCGTCTAGTCTTAAAAGACACCAGAGCATCCACAGAGGTGAAAAACCATTCAGGTGCGTGCACTGTGGCAAGCAGTTCGCAGATCAAAGTAACCTCAAAAAACACGTGACTGTTCACACGGGTGAAAAGCCTTATGGCTGTAACCTTTGTGGGAAAATGTTCAACCAGTCTTCAAACCTCAAAACACACATGAGGATCCACACACGTGAGAAGCCTTTTGGTTGTGATCGATGTGGACAGATGTTTGCACACAAGTACATTTTGGTGAAACACCAACAGAGAATGTGTGTTTCTACTGGACAATTCTAGACTCCACAAGGTAGAGAATACTCACTTTGGTAACTATAATTAATTGAAACATTCATTTACATAGATTCTAATACTACTGTGCTCATGTGGCTGATTACACTGGAATGGAAGATGTATTGGTGCACAAAGTTTTTTTTTCAAGTGATACAATGGGAACGGTTTCGTTTTTGGTGGTTAAGATTTAGTACCTGCAAACCACCTGGTTCCTTTCTGAAATGCCCACTTTTGATGATCCAAGCAATTCCTATTACAGGTGCTGGTCATATAATTAGAATATCAAACAAAAGTTGATTTCACTAATTCCATTCAAAAAGTGAAAATTGTATATTATATTCATTCATTACACACAGACTGATATATTTCAAATGTTTATTTCTTTTAATTTTGATGATTATAACTGACAACTAAGGAAAATCCCAAATTCAGTATCTCAGAAAATTAGAATATTGTGAAAAGGTTCAATATTGAAAACACACTTGCAAAGGCCTTTAAATGGTCTCTCAGTCTAGTTATGTAGGCTACACAATCATGGGGAAGACTGCTGACTTCATGTTGTCTAAAAAGCGACCATTGACATCTTGCACAAGGAGGGCAAGACACAAAAGGTCATTGCAAAAGAGGCTGGCTGTTCACAGAGCTCTGTGATCAAGCACATTAATAGAGAGGCGAAGGGAAGGAAAAGAGCCCCAACTAAGTATTGAGTGCTGTACATGTTCATACTTTTCAGTTGGCCAAGATTTCTAAAAATCCTTTCTTTGTATTGGTCTTCAGTAATATTAAAATTTTCTGAGATACTGAATTTGGGATTTCCTTAGTTGTCAGTTATAATCATCAAAATTAAAAGAAATAAACATTTGAAATATATCAGTCTGTGTGTAATGAATGAATATAATATGCAATTTTCACTTTTTGAATGGAATTAGTGAAATCAACTTTTGTTTGATATTCTAGTTATATGACCAGCACCTTATTTTGTTTCGCTGGGAAATGTATCCGATTGAAGAACAATGGGTTGCAATTAATTTTGTTGCAGTTTTTTCTTAGCTATGTTGTAATGTAGCCTACAGTAGATGACACATAAGATGAAATATAAGCGTTTAAAAAATGATATGTTAATTGGAAGAAATGTGAAAGAACTTTGTACACATTTAACTTTGATAAATCCACTTATGTAACATCAGTAACATTAATGTTAATAAATTCATGCACCTTCAGCAAAGTATCCTTACCTAGAAAATGACAAGTGGTTCTCAAATATTATTCTAGCATAGGTTACTTTATCTGCATTAAGACCCCTATTTACTTTCTGTTTTAAAGTTGTCCATTTATGGTGAATAATAGTTTTTAAATTGTATTATTCTATTCTGTTATTTATAGAAACTGTGATTGCTTAAGGTTGGTTAAAGATTTTGTTCTGTGGAGTTTGAAAAGACATGTTCAACCCACATGTCAGCATGAGAAATTAATGGCTTTTATGTTCACTACAACAATAATTCAAAACCCATTATAAGCAATACTGAATATACTACATTTAAAATAATTGTCATTGTGAATCAATAAATCACAAGAAAACTGCCCCTTTTCATAAATATAATTGAATACGAATGCCCCTTTTCATTTGTATTAAAACTTTCAGTAAGTTATAACACTATCATTTGTTTGTTCAAAAAAACCATCTATTTAATCCGGCAACTTAAATTCAGATTTGAAATTTAGATTATTTTAGGAATACATATAAAAACATCAAGTACTCATAAAAATTTTGTCAAACCACAGACTCTGTTGCTCATTTCAAAAATGTTTGGCAGGGGTGATAGAATGTTAGTATAAAGTTAATAATAAAACGTTTAAAACCGTAATACATGGAAAAGCAATATGTTCCCACACTAACTCCAAAACTGATAGATGGATAAAAAGGGTGTCCAGCACTTTCAGTTGTGGCATTAGTGGAGAGAGAGGAAGTCATAGTAGTTTTTGCCACCACTGTTGTCGTTGCTGTTGTTGCTGCCAATCATTATCTAACATGCATATTAGGTGAGATAGTGTCAAGAAATTATAAGATGATATTCTTTTGAGATGCGGGAATTCAGTTTGTTTAATTGGCAAAATATATATCCATGGCCATAAATTCAGAATAGATTATGTCCATAATCACGATGTCCATGATTTTGTGCTTTACCACAGATGAACAACACTGTGGTAAACAACACTGTTTTGGCACTGATTGAAAGCACAAAATGTCACTTTCACTTTCCACTTTCAAATGCTCACATTTGATGGCATCTGGCACTTTGGAGAGGTGTTCTCTTCACGGATGGATCCTGGCTTTCACTGTAGGCCTACAGGGCAGTTGGCAGACCACGTATGGCATCTTGTGAGTGAGTTTTGTGGATTGAGTGGTACATGGTGGCATTACCCCCCCCCCCCCAAACGGTAATGTAAATAAGGTAATGTTTCCACACATAATCACTAGTGGTTTATATTCTTGAGTTTAGGTTTTGTAATTTTGTAATAGTTTTAGAGCTTAGATTATCCTAAAAAGGATGAATGATTTAATTACTATTATTGACATATAAGTGTTAGTCTATAGAAATAGTAAATGTGTAGTGTAAATGTGTACCCCCCAAAATGAAAATTCTAACTTTTCTAAACTTGTTATTCCAGTGTATCCTGTATCATACTTTTGTAGAACGTAAAAGAAGATGTGAAAATCATTCACTGTATGGTTAAAAACACATAAAATATTTTATTTTGTGTCAACTAAAGAAAGAAAGCTATTTAGGTTTTGAACCTGTGATTAGTAATTGCTGACAGCGCTTTCATTTGTAATTTTTTATTGAATGCGTCTGCAGCAAAACAAAAGCCGCTGAAGGACTTTTATTTTGAATAACAGTGAACATGAATCTACTATTGCCGTCAGCTTCACTAAGAAATGCGGAAGTGCCCTTACTGCTGATTAAGTTCAGTAGAGTACTGACACGTACGTACACAAGGTAACATACGGTAAAATATAAATCATGCGTGACTTGTTTTATTTGATTTCTCCATTGCATCGTTCACATTTATTAGAGAAATAATGCTAACTGCAGACGTGGTAAATAGACGCTGACGAGCTGAATCTCATTCATTCATTCATTCATCAGTTATTTCGCCCGTTCGTTTATTCATTTCCTCATTCTTTTGTTCAGCTAGCCAGCTGTTTATGCAGTTTGCAGTATCTTGTACACAGACAGGGTAACACTGTAGTCCTGTTGTAGGGGCTTATATTCCCGTTAATGCATTATTATAGGACAAAGAGCTTCTTATGCTGCAATCAGTGTGCTGTCGTCAAAACCTCTTGACTTGTGGTGATTTGCAGGTGCAATTGAATGACTGTTGTCCCCAGACCAGCTTGCTCAGGTCAAAAGAAAGATGGGTAGGCGAAGGAAGAGGGTTGCAACAGGTGATGGTGTACCAAACCCAAGAAAGGAGGAAAAAACACCAGCTCCCCCACGCAAGGAGAAGAAGAAGAAAACTGACATTGGGAAGGTGTTTATCAATATATCTATCGGTTTGTGTATCTTCAGTCTTATCTGGTTCTTCTATGCCCTTTATATGCGCTCATCCTTGGCCAGGAGGGTTGTGACCATGCACCCCTCTCCACGGGTCTTGGATGCTAATAGCTCAAGTCCTGCTGTGTCTCCTGAAAGATATTGGGGTACCTATCGGCCCCAGGTGTACTTTGGGATGAAAACAAGAAGTCCCAGATCTGTTGTGACAGGTGGGGTGATTCCGATGCACAGTTTATGCACCATTTCTATATTTTTACTTGCCTTTGTGATGATTTGAGGTTATTACAAGCCTGCATTTTTTTTTTCATTGATTTGATTAGGTTTAATGTGGATGCGTCAGTTTGCTGAAATGGATGGAAATATTAGGCACACTTGCGAACAAGGGGACCATTTGCTGGGCTATGGCTGGCTTATGCATGACGGAGTCTCTTTTGGAGTCCAGGAGGTCCATGACCGTGAGTTCACCCTGACCACAGAGTTTGTGAAGCGTATGGGTGGAGATCATGGTGGAGACTGGACTTGGAGGATTACTGCAAAACAACATGTAAGCAAAAAGTAATCCTCTAAGAATTTGTGTTTAACAGCCAGCACTAACTGATTTATTATTTTAATATTGTCAAATACAAGGATATTTAAATTCTAATATAATAGGAGTAAATTAGCACAAAGGTATAAGTTGTTTTCAATCCACTTAGCCAGGGGATGTCAGGGTTTTCACAGTCATGAAAAACCCGGAAATATCAGTGAATTTAAAAAAGATTTTAACCAAAAGAAAATAAATATATATATATATATATGTGTAGGTAGGTGTATGTATTTTACTGTCAAATATTCCATTGCAAGAAATTGCTCCTTATTAGGACAATCTCTAATATATTTATCCATTAAGCTGAAATTACTTCAAACATCATGAAAATTAATGCCAAAATTAATTGTGGCAACGTTGATATGTGAACAGGTTTAGGTATTTAAGAGGGTCACACATCAAAGGCCAATGGACTACAAAATTAATTCAATTAAATTTAGAAAATATACAATCTGCATGATTTTCTAAAGGTCAGACACTGTGTAAAGTATGGTAGAAGACGTAGTCTAGCAGATCAACATAACATCACTGCTTTCTGCTAGTACCATTAATATGACATAAAATGGTTCTGATAAACAAAATAATCATACAAATGTTTAGAATTATAGTTTATCTTAGTATCATCAATTGCTTCATCACATCAAGCATGTCTTTGCTTCTGATTGGCAGAGCACTGCTTCCTCAGCTCCTGTGATCTCGCTGATGTTCTACGCTGCTACAGATGTTCAAGGTTCTTTGCAGGCCCATGTAGAAGAGAAAAATCGCTTGAGTTCTGTGACCGGAACATCTGAGGAGCTTGGCAACTTCAAGATTACGTTTGGAAAGCCCACAGCAGGGGAAGGTGCTAGTGGCAAATATGCCAGGTATCTTACATTTCTTGTGCACTACAAGCTTTTTGTAGTACATAGGATTATTAACAATAAGAAATAGAGAGGATTGTAGGTTTTTAGCAATAATAAATGATATAACAGTTACAAAAAAATGTAAGCAATATTTACTATAGCATTTTATTATTAATAGTTGCTGATATTCGTTATAATATATATTATTTACTGATTTATTTATTATTTATCTATTTACTGATTCTCACATGAGGAAAAACAATTATAATAAAATAAGGTTTTCTGCCATATTTAATGAGTTAATAATTTTTTTACAAATCTTCTTTCCAGATATAATTACTTGCAAACTAAGAGCCCTGGTCTTGATAAGCTAACCGATATAGTGAAGAACAGCCTAAGTCACAAGTTTACTTTCAGTCCTTCCAAAGGTGAAAAAAGATCGTATTTTGCCGTGGATTCTTACAAAGTCACTAACCACCAGAACCAACAGAACGATCCCAAGATGGAGACCGATTTTGTGGTGCATCAAGTAACCGTACAAACCCCTTTCCAGATTGAAGTTTTGTTTGAATCCGGGAGCTTCCGAGAACGACCGAATCAGCTTGTGGGCTCGGTTCTCACAGACGAGCTGGAGAAGCGTAAGGTGGCATTTGATGAGAAGTTTGAGAGGTCATTTGGCCTCCAAGCTAAAGGGTTCACATCTTCACAGATCGAATTTGCCAAGGCAGCTTTAAGCAACATGCTTGGTGGCATGGGATATTTCTTCGGACAGTCGGTTGTCCAGTCGGCTTACAATGAGCACCCTGTGCTTTACCCTGAGGGTCCGCTGTTTACAGCAGTACCATCTCGCTCTTTCTTTCCAAGGGGCTTTCTTTGGGACGAAGGATTTCATCAGCTTCTCGTCAGCAAATGGGACACTTCGTTAACACAGGAGGTCATTGCGCACTGGCTTGATCTCATCAATGTAGAGGGCTGGATTCCACGCGAACAAATCTTGGATGATGAAGCTCGTGGCAAAGTACCATCTGAGTTTATCGTGCAGCACAACGAAAACGCTAACCCGCCCACGCTCTTCCTGGCCCTACAGGAGTTACTGGAACAGCTGGATGCTCAACCAGAGTTGTCGTCCTCTCAAACCATGATTCCTTTCCTGAGAAGGTTGTACCCAAGACTGCAGATTTGGTTTGAGTGGTTTAACACCACACAAGCTGGACCAATTGTCAACTCCTACCGCTGGCGAGGCCGGGACAAAGACACCAACCTTTTCCTAAATCCCAAGACCTTGACCTCTGGCCTGGACGACTACCCACGGGCTTCCCACCCATCTGCTGATGAGAGGCATGTGGACTTGTATTGCTGGATGACCCTGGCCTCTGGGATCATGGCAAATGTGGCACGGATACTTGGGGAACCCCACCAGGTGTATGAAAACACCCATCGTGCTCTCAGCAATAATGATCTGTTAAACAAACTGCATTGGTCTGATAATCTGCACGCATTCAGTGATTATGGAAATCACACTCAGGCGGTCTCGCTTCAGCAGGAAAAAGTGTTCGTGCCTCCTGGACAGCCACGGCACCAGTTCCCAGTCGCACGGCTGGTTCGCTCTGTTCGTAAAGCCCCTAAGCTGCAGTACGTGAATGCATTAGGCTATGTTAGCCTTTTTCCGTTCTTGCTACAAATTCTGACACCAGACTCGCCAAAAATTGATCATATTTTGCGGGACATTCAAGATCCTGATCGCCTTTGGACACCCTATGGCCTGCGCTCACTCGCGCGCTTCAGATCCCCTCTACATGAAGAGGAACACGGAACATGATGCCCCCTACTGGCGAGGAGCGATCTGGATCAACATCAACTACCTGGCAGTTAGAGCACTGCATCACTATGGCAGCACAGAAGGGCCATACAAAGAGAAGGCAGCTACCCTATATCAAGAGCTCAGGACTAACCTCATCAATAATGTTTACAAGCAGTATGTGGACACTGGATACATCTGGGAACAGTACAGTGATAGCACGGGCAGGGGGCAGGGTAGCCACCCCTTTACTGGCTGGTCGGCTCTGACAGTACTGATAATGGCTGAAGAGTATTGAATATTAGTAGCAGGTCAGAATCAGAATGCTTAATTAAGATGCTCAACTGGTGCCATATGTTTGTTAAAACAAAGTGTAATTCATTTTTACATAATTTATACAGCTGGTGGACTTTTTATTTGTTCATTTAAATAATATTGAAGAGTCCTGATATAATATTTCAGTTTTACATCCAGTTTAATGTGATTATATCCTCAGGTTTGAATCAGACATAACAATATCTTCTCTGTGAACCAGGAGGAGACCGTGCACTTATTCTGGACCATTGCTGTTTGGCTTCACTTAACAGAATAAATTAAAAACTTCTTATAAAATCGTTCTTCAGTTGAATTGAATCCTATACTTTATACTCAATATCTGTTTATGGTTTTTTATTTTTAAGTGTTATTTAATTTACTCTGATTATAAACTAGGATTAGAGATTTACTCTCTCTGTTCTGCATGTAATTCATGTGTTAGAATTTGAACTGAATTGGTTCAGTCGGTTCCAAACCCGTAAGACCTCCAATCATCTTTAACACAAATTAAGATATTTTTTATGAATCCCGAGAGCTCTCTGACTCTCCCATAGACAGCAATGTCAAAAAACTTTCAGTTGAGTTTTTTTTTTTTCAATATTAGTTAGATGTGTCAAAACATTTGAAGAAATGTTCATACAGCAAAAAATTAATAAAACAAATATAATGGTTGCTTTGATTATTGTTTTGCACTATATTCTTTGTCTGCACATGTAATTTGTCAAATGAAGACAAGTGGCTCTTCTGTGCATAGTTTACATTGAGAGTGAGCATCTTGCTTGTACTTTAACGCTTACACTGATGAATACATTGTATTTTGACAGTAAGGAGAAGTGCCATATTTAACAGGTTTCAACAAGATGATCAACTGACTCTTTGCCCGTGTGAGAGCGTTTCTGTCCAGTCGAATGAACACTTGACCTTTCCAGCCAGTTCTGTGTTGGCACTGAAAACTTTGCACTCATTCATCTTGTACATCCATGTTTTTATGGCTTAAATTGTAAGAATGTATGGTTTATATTGTCAAAAATGACCTGTTGTAGCCATTGAAGTATAAGCAAGTATATGCCAAACTACAAATCCTTCTTTTATTTTTTTTTATAGCAGGTTTAGCTTGTAATTGTAATCGTTTTAAGTGTGGTGTTGATGATGATCGGAGGGAAAGTTCAAAAGTGTTGACATCCCTCCGTTTACACACTACTGGTTGCGTCAGCAGTGTTTTGGAGACTTAAGCCTGTTGATGAGTCATGCTGTATTTGAGATTTTTATTTATTACAATTTTTATTTCATCTTTCCACACAATGAAAGAACCATGTGGCAACGTGAGCAACATGACGAATCATGCGAGAGAAGATAAACACACATCTTCCACTATATTTTCATTCCCCTTGGGCTATTGCAATTTGAAATGCATCTCCCAGCCTTTGTAGTTTTTGGTTGTTCGGTGTGACTAAAACACTCCATGCGCAATCCCCCTCCCTCTCCTCAGATGCACTGTAGCTACAATGGGATAATGGGCAAAACAGCATTAGTGAGATGTAACGCACGGGCATAAATAGATGAGTCAGAGTTCCTCCATTTGCGCATTGATGAGATCCCGAGCCTCTGTTTGCATCCATTGTTAAAAGTGGTTGGGGTATATTTACATGAGTCACACTTTCTTTTGCCCCATAATGGGACAATTATTGCATTACATTCTCAAAGCTTCCTGTTTTATGAAGTGTGAGAGTTTAATTTGCTGATTATATCAACTGATGGATAACAATGAAGCAGTTTATTCACACCTTGTTCAGTCAAGCTCTAAAGAATCAATATTATAGCTCGGAGAGTGTAATAACTGGGTACGACTGCTAGGGGGAGACATTTAGTCACACTCCTTGTGCCAAACAAATGTATTTTGTGACACTAGGACTGACAGTGCCGTCCTTCAAACAAGCTACTGTATCGACTTGTCCAAATCCTTTTAATAAACCAGTTTACATCCACACTCTCCCTCAATCATTCCACTTTTATTAGCCAAACAGACTGTGACGTTGTCGTCTCAGGCCCTCAGCTGTGTTCTCTTGGTTTTGTGTGGAATGAAGGGAGAGTGCTCACAGTGCCAGTGGGTAACGTCTTGTGTGTTATCCCTGACAGCGTTCTTTCCATCTGTCATAAGCACTTGTTACCTCAGTGAATCGAGTGTTGATGTAATCGTTGATACAGTGACGTTCAATGGCGAATATCTCCCACCACCACAGGCTGATATGTGTCCCATGGGAGCTTGTGTTGCTGATCAACAAACCCATGTATGCTAAGCTTTGCCAAGCGTTCACCCTTTAGCAGTGCAACCATCAAATCTCTCTCAGTTCAAACTCTTTCTTTCTCACTACTCCCCCTCCTGTAGCCTTTATGCTTGCTCACAATCTTTAGTGTAACCTCCAGACACTAATCTCGCGCATTCAATTCTAGGGCCGGTGCCCTAGTGCCACCCCAAAACCCAACCTCCCTTGGCCAGCGCTGGTCTGTGTGGAGATTATGTAAGCCTGCCTCTATAAATAGTGGCGCCCGGGATCTTTTGTCTTTACCTGCTCGCTCTTAGCCCAACAGTTTTATTTCTGGAGAGCTTGTGGAAGCAGTGCCATGCAGAGCGCCTGTTACCATAGTTACTTATGTTAGCGAGGAAAGAGTGAGAGAGAGATGCTACATTCTTATTTGGTTTCCTCATAGCAGCAGTGCAATCTGTTTGAATAGACTCATTCCTTTTCAGTCTGTAGTTGTCCCTCAGAAAAGGTGATGAATTCTTTTATAGGCTTTTACTGAATCACCTTGATGGGGTCAGTCGTTGTGAAGTCTACCTCCTGACAGAATACGCAGTGCTAGCTGCTCGAATTACACAGTTGGAAGAGGGCCGCCATGCAAGTGCACAATGAGCTTGTTGATTTCTCCAAATGGCTCAGGTGGCAGCTGGGGAGTTGAGGAAGAAGTTAAGGGCCTTGTCCCTGTAACAAGCAAGAGTGCTACAAGATGGAGCACCCTGCTGTGTAACAAGAAGGCGCCATGTCGCCGTGGTGCTAAGCTAATGTATCCTCATTTATCGTGATTAGATAACTCCAGGTAGCTGGAGGAGAGCCAGATTGGCCTGCTGGTATGCTCTGTAGCTGTGGCTCAGAGTAGAGAAGAGGTTGCTGGGAATGTGGGGGTGTCAGTCAGAGCGGGCGGGGAACTGCTGGAACCCTCCGCAGTCACGATCAGGAAGAAAGCCTAAGCTCCAGCCCCTCCCAGCCTGAAAGGCGAGGATGGATGTCCGGGGACAAGGGTGGGCGAGTACAAGGGTGTATTTCTGGAACTGCGAGGGAAACCTGCAGCTCGCAGAGTAGGGTTTCAGTTCGGCAATCGGGCTTTCCTAACCCCACTCCCACACTCCGTAGACGGAGGAAAGTGATAAGTTGCCGTTTCATAAGATCCGTGCCTTCTAAAAGGGGTTCAAGCACTGGAGCGTAATCATGCATGGGATTGTGAGTGAAAGCGAAAAGAAAGCTAAATAATTTGGCAGCGTGATGCAAGCTTGCATTGAGTCGTGTTTCCGGTCGTGGAATCTCTGATGTTAGCTCTCCCAATCCCTTTTTTCGATTTCTCATTGTTGCTATGGTTTGAGGAAGATGAGCCTTCATCCGGTGCCGTTGGGGGTTTGTAATGTGGGACAAACTGCAGAAATGTGATGTGGAGGGCGTATGATTCCTCTGCCTCTTGAAAACCTACCAGACATTCTTGAAAGTACTCCAAAGCCTCTCTTTTCAGAACGTCTTGATGCATTTCAAGCCCATAACCTTTGAACCTAAGCTTTTTGCAATAGTAACCAAGTTATTTTATTGTAATATTTTACATGATTCTTTGTTGCTCCTTTATATTGCTCTGTACTGTAAGATATTGCATTATTTTCCAACTTTCTCTTTTGCATTGCTGCTTCTTCCCTCAGCTCAATCATTGCCTTGGGAATTAGTCAAACTATGTGTGGAGACGATTATGCCATTTGATATTGGTGTTGTTGAGCTTTCTGCAAAATGCTGCATGAACAGATGGATCACAAGCATGAAAAAAAATAAGTGAAGACATAGTAGAGACACGATATTCATTTTATTTTCAAAAGCATTGCACTGGCAGGAGCTTATACTGACAAACCAATATTATCTATAGACATCTATTTTGTCATTCAGTGCTATTTAAAGACTGAATGGGCTTGAGATACCTGTAGATATTGCAGTGCGAGCTCAGATCATACGATGTTATCTTTCAAACAAACTTTTAAGAAAATACTGACAGATCCATGGTCTCATTACACTTTTACCTTCATTGCATTTCTTTGGTATAATAATCTTGGTAAGTGCAGGAATTACATAAATCCATTACTGAGCTCCGTGGCATTTTGCAGAGGCGAGAGGTGAGCGCTACTCGGCAGTTATCACAACAGCGTCTCAGTGTTATGAACTCTTTAAGAGGAGAGCTTTTTAATAGGTTTAGGTCAACTGGGAGAGACCACTGGAGGGGGGGTGGTATTAGGGGCTCGAATGGGGAAAGTGGAGATGCGAACGGTTACCTCCAGAAAATGTCAAACGCGTTGTTAAGTGCGATTTTGTATCATCATAATAAGAGGAATATTTTGTGCACCACTAAAGCCAATTCCATCGTGCATATGACTGCTTCTTTGTCATTGTGCATATGTATTTATGGAAACCTCGCCTAAATGGGTTACATGGCCAATCTTTTTTACTCAAGGCGGTTCCAAAATAAATGAAATATACTGCAACTGCCAATATTTTCAACTATTGTAAGCACATGCTGTTCAATAATAAAAAAAGCTATAGAATAAAATTAAAAAAATACAGAAATAGGTTTGGTGAACAAAGGATACTTGAGTAGGCATGTGCTAAATGAGTGCCTCGCTTTTTTCAGCCCACTGCTCAACATATTCTTCCTTGTCTCTTTTTGTCCTCCACTGGTGCTCCAGTGGCCTATGCAAAGTAATATTGCACAAGAGTGTCAGTCACAGCTATTACTGCTCAGTTGAATGGGGCAAACCACAGTTCTCAAGTGATTTTAAAGCCACCTGAACTTCTCATAAAGTTTCCACCTACCTATAACAGGACAAGTGGACATCATTGTCCCCAGTGAGTTTTTAACAGAGGTTTTGCAAACCATGCCATAAAATACTGCTTAAGCTTGAGGCTGTGTTTTGGCTCTGATCATTAGCTGGCAGACAATCTTGAACCACAGCTCAAGATGTATTTTGAGCTAATATGTTCCAAGGCACAGTTTCTAGATTAAACTGGATTTTGCAATAGGGAATTGCAGTTGTAGAGAGTGTAGCCACCAGTGTAGGAGTTTCCTTGTGCTACTGTTGTAATGTTTAGAACATTTGGCTAAAAAGCCTGAAAACATAACTTTATTTTATTAATCTTAAATCTAGTCTACTTTTTAGTTTTTCTGAAATGCCTTCTTAAAAAAAATGTTTAAATATTTTTCAATAACAAATCAATATTATCGTTCAATACGTCCAATATTGCTGTAATTCCTTGGTGAAATAGCTAAATCCTAGAAATTGGGATAGATTTGACCGCAGTACATGGGTCAATAACAAATAAAGATGTCCAAAATCAAGACATACATTTTATCTTACGGAGATGTTCCGTAAAAAGTTCAAAATCTCATTTTATTTTCTCTTAGAAAATGTAGTGACCTTTACACATCCTTTTAAAATTGCGACTCTTCATGACTTTTCATTCAGAATTAAAGACATGATCATGATATTTTTTATTCTTTGTAAAAAGGCAAAGGAAGAAGGGAACCGTTTTCATTTCGACTGTTACATTAGGCCAAAAGCGAGAATGTCACTGATATAGCAACGTACACAGACAGACTGCTTGCCGTGAACTATAATTGTAGAATGGAGTAGCCTGCTATTTCAAGAGGCGCTCTCCATGGTGCTGGACAACAGAGCACTTTTACCGTCAGGTTTGCGTGACAGGATGGCAGAGCGTCTCTACAATCTATATGTTTCAGGAAAATATTCACATTTGTCTCAGGGCAGTTTTAGCCTACTTAATGTTGTATTAAAAATGAGTTTTCTGTTCGATAATTTTATGATGTTCTATGAAGTGTATTTTGTCTGTATCAAAGTATATCAAGTCTAAAAGCATACGAGCTCATGTTTTGGAAAATTTACATTTTAGGAATGCAAATTACAAAAAATTAATGAGGTGAAAAAGTTAATAAGGTAATACTATAACTTCAGCTCAAAAAACGGGGGAGTTGATTTCCACGGTTTATGCTACATGTTGTATCGTACTTCAATGCCTTTGTACCATATAACTTATTGCATGCCCAAACGAACTCACACAATCAGTTAATTGTTACGCAAATATTTCTTACATCGCAATGCACAACAGCATGTCGTCCAAGTTTGTGATGTTTGTTAAATATATAGTAGTTAATTAGTTCAGTTTTACAAGTCGTTCCTAAAACGAAATTAAAGCAAACAGGCTGCAATTCGACGTCGAATTTATATATAAATATTTAACACTTTCTGTTCATTTTCGTTTGGAGCGCATTCAGATGTCTTTAAGAAAATGCAGCCTAATGCATAGTGCTTTAGTTTTAATTATCTAAGAAACATTCATAGCTCAAACCTTGCTCTCCGTCGTTCCCGTACATTTAACGACAATCTCGTTGAAGCGTCATAACCGTAACTCTCCTTTTTTGGGGAAGCCCGTCATATCCTCTTTCCATATATGGTCACGAAGATGACACGCAGCGGGGAATCCTCTCACTGGAGACAATGAATGGGGAGGAGGGCAGATCGGTGAGACGGAGTGTATAAAAGCCGAGCGAAGGGAAGCCGTTGGTGTGAGAATCAACAGATCTGCGCATCTACAGATAGCTGGAGAGCTATACTACCTTGACGCAGATCTTAAAAAGAGGGAACTCCAAAGTATTTATATTTCTTTTTTGGACGAACGCCTTCACGGACTTAACTGCGGAAAGGTTTTTGCTCTTTCTTGTATTTGCAATACCCCCTTATCAATAACCTGCTCGGACTGACAGCCACTGGAAACCCATTCACGGAAAGATGCTTAACAACATGGATTTGAACGCTCAAGATTCCTTCTACTCCCAGTTTGAAAACTGTAACAGTTCTGCGACAGGGATGGAAACTCACGGCTCCAAAGACACCCAGGATGTTTTCATGGATTCTAGAAGGACAGCACCTGCCCCAGTTTGCACACGGTGAGTTTCTGACAGATCTTTAAAAATCTTAGTGCTTTTTGTTATAGATCAGATTTCAGTTACTGCTGCATGAAAAATTATATAGTGCAAGTTCATTTAAGCCACGCATGAAACTATGTAGTTATATAACTGATTGCACATTTCACTTAAGGCACTGACGCATGCCTGTTTTTTTCTTCTCCATCCTAGGGGCGCCTATTACCCCCAAAACGGAGCCCACGAGTACAGATCAGTATAACTCTTGTCAGGGTCCGAAAGAAAGCTACACGACCTCCCTAGCTTACTCAGGCAGCTTCTATGTGGAAACATCTCAAGGAACACCTTGCAGCACGGAAACACTGCTCAACATGATCACCGAAATCGTTGGCATCTCAACGACCCCTGTGTCGGATGCGCATCAGTGTGCAGACGGAACGATGAACGCAAGCCGTAGCAGCTTCGGCGACGAGGGGGTCCAGACGCAGGCCTCCACCTGCACCACCCCTCCACTGTATTCCCCGGGACAGCCAGGCCACAGCTACCCGGACTCCCAGACCGCCATACAGGCCCAAGACTCTGCTGTGGCGCATTTAAACTTTGCCTCCTCAGCACAAGATGCGGAGCCGCTGTCTGAGAGCGCGACTTTCCCGGTGGTTATCAAAAATGAATTCGACAGCAGCTGCTACGAGTGGGGGACCTTCAATAAATCGTACTTGGATGCAGGCTTCCAGTCAGAGCCTTTCTCCATGTCGAATGGTTTTCAAACTGATCAACAACAGGTGGACGTGAAAGAACTTTTAGACTCTTATTCTCCTATTTGCACAAACCCAGAGATCGAATTCAAAGTGGAGAGTACCCTTAAACAAGGAGCAGTGCTTTGGAGATACTTGCACACAGGGCTTCAGCGCTCCCATGTTTAACTACTCCACTCCAGTTATGGATATCCCACCCACCAGTCTTTTAAAACCGACCATTTTTCCAAATATTGAACTCCAGTCAAGTTGCGACACAACCTACTCGACTTCCACAATAGACTCGGTACTGTATTCATCATTATTGCCGGAGTCTTTCGGTCAAACTTATACACGGGCTCAGAAGCCAAATCGTGCAAGAAAGAGCCCCGCTTCCTCTACTGGACCGGCCAAGGAGAAACCCTTCACGTGTCCGATGGAGACCTGCGACCGGCGCTTCTCACGTTCGGATGAGCTCAACAGGCACATCCGCATCCACACGGGACACAAACCTTTCCAGTGCCGCATCTGTTTGCGGAGCTTCAGCAGAAGCGACCATCTGACCACGCACACCCGCACTCACACCGGCGAGAAACCCTTTTCTTGCGACGTGTGCGGCAAACGCTTTGCCAGGAGCGACGAAAGGAAACGGCACGGTCGGGTGCATCTCAAACAGAAAGAAAAGATGGAGTTGAAGCCACAAGTTGTCAACGCGTGGCCGTTCACTCTGCCAGAGGCCATTTAAGCGACAGATGTGGAAGGCGTAATGAGCGCTCGTTGTGCGTGATGTCAAATCTTACCGTCTTGGAAGATTCAAGCTTACTAAAACAGTTGCTTAGGCTACAGATTACAACTCCAAAGCTCAAGTGAACGTCGTGGCAACTGATTCAATTGACCCGAATGAGCGTAAAGGTCCACTGAGGTGACATATCCCCTTTTCGCGAAATAGGGAATAGATAGAAATATGAAACTGGACCTCCCACATTGAACCTTACGTGCAGCTTGGGGTGTGTGCAGCAAGCGCATAAACTTAAATCAAGTGTTTTTTATTTATAATTTGTCCTCGACCATCATATTTCTCAATCGAGGAGCGTGTTTTGCAGAACACATGAACTGCAGTTCAGCACTTTCACTATGGAACAGCTCCAACCTCGACCTTGCATTGTAATGCGGCAGTAAAACGCACAGCTGGAATGTATTGCACTTATCTCCACTTTCGAACTTAAAAATGGTTTTAAATCGTGCTTTTGGTCTCTTCTATTCTAACGCTGTCACCTGTTTAAGAATTCTTTAAAAATGCATGTAAATGTTTACGTGATATTAATAATCACTGATAGATGCTTCATAGCACAAGTCAGATTTACCTCGTTTTACAACATGGTGGCATTATTGATTCATTTGTGCCAAGGTTTTTACAACGTATTTTCCCCTTTATATGTTTAATTTTGTTGCTATGCTCTATCGATTAGTAATTGTGTTGTAAAAATAAAACAATCCAGTTCTACTGTTGTCAAATTTACACAGCGAGTGGGAAGAAATAAATACATTTATATGCCAATGATCATTTGTATTTTTCTAACAAGTGCTACTTTTTACATTTTATTTTGAACTGAGAGACTATTTATATATTTTATTTTCATCGCGTCCCTTGTGTTATGGAAAACACAGGGCATGCATAAGATGTCTTGAATTTCTTCAGTCCATAATTGGAATGTATTAAGCCGTTTTTAATACCTTTGTCTGCCCTAGGTATCTGCTATTCAATAACAGGTACTCTCGTTTTTTTTTACCAGACCACAATTGTGTGTTATTGTGTGACCATGTGACCCTAATTCATGAAATATGAATTATCCAGTTCACGTGGTTCCTATATTTTGTGATGTGTTGAGAAAAAAGTAGAATAGCAATGGGTTCGACCCTGCGGTTGAGTGATTAGAAAAGCATACGTTGCTGCAGTTTTCAATAGTTCTTTCACATGATACTAGAACAGTTTCAACATGCCTTTCAGTCTAAAAGCTTTTGCATTGTACTAGCTGAATTATTCAATAGAGGTAATGGGGAAAATGTAGAAAATGTGAACTTGCCTTAAGTTATAATAATTATACTGCAGAAATGATTTTGTACATATCAAGACCGTTTATACGCAATACTATGGATGAACATTGATGTTTGTTATTTTTATGACGAATATTTATGAATAAAACAATTTCTTGAGGTGTTTAAGGAGAATGCTTTTCACTGAGAATTGTCATTCAAATGGTACGGCAAGAAAGATTTGCTATAAATGTTATTTTGTATATACTCCTCCCATCTGTCCTGCCCTTCTCATGCAGACATATACACTGGCTCTGAGATCTTGCAATCTGTCGCCAAGTGCTAAGCAGCAGCGATAGGGACTCCTCAGCATGTAGTCTGTCCTGTGCACATGACGCGTCCCCCTGGCAGTACATCACTGGCTCCCACTCCGATGCGTAAGAGCCTTCATGATACTCAGCTACTGTCAGTGATCAGCGTGTGATGGAACGTAAAAAGCGTTACATTACACTGTAATGTACACCGTAATGTATCATACTGTGGCATAGATCTCTTCTGATGCCATCACTGTCCTCTTCGGAACAAGGTGTGTCATGGATAAGTGTTTAAGTGCTGCTTTTTGTGCTGTAGTGGCTTTCTATGAATGATATTCACATTTTCAAAAGGGAGGAGAAGAGATGGAAGCCTAAACTCTTAAAAATAAATGTTCTTTATTGGCATCAATGGTTCAATGAAGAACCTTTCAACTTCAGGGACCTTTTTTCTATTCCAAAGAATACTTCAAAAAGTTTTTTTTTTTTTCAGTGTGTAGAACATTTAAAAAATCTAAAGAACCTTTTTCATTTAAAAGAAGCTTTTGTGAAAGGTTCCATGATGTTAAAGGTTTTTCATGGAACCATACCAAAGGATATATAATGGAAAAATATATTCTTCACACTAAGAAAAAATGGTTCTTTCCAGAACTGGCACAAACAAATGGTTCTTTAATGGCTTCACTGCAAATATCTCTTTTTGAAATTTTTTTAAACCAGAAAACCAGTCTTAAGTCGCTTGGGTATTTTTGTACCAATTGCCAAAAATTTACTGTATGGGTCAAAATTATCGATTTTTCTTCTATGCCTAAAATCATTATGACATTAAGTAAAGATCATGTTCCATGAAAATATTTTTTACATAAATATATCAAAACGTATTTTTTTATTTGTAATATGCATTGCTAAGGACTTCATTTTGACATCTTTAAAGGCAATTTTCTCAATATTTAGATTTTTTTTGCACCATCAGATTCCACATTTTCAAATAGTTGTTTTTCAGCCAAATATTGTCCTAACAAACCATACATCAATGGAAAGCTCATTTATTCAGCTTTCATATGATGTATAAATCTCAATTTCGAAAAATTTACACTAACCAATGCTCACAAAGTGTCAATTTTCCTCAACTGGGAATGGGAGAAAGGCTAAATTCCAATTGAAACCCTATAGTTCCATTAGCTCAACTCATTCTATTCCCCTCACTAAGTAAAAAAATAAAAATAAATAAAAAACACTATTAAAACTCAAGCTTTGGCAAAAGTTTTCCTTTGGGTTGATGGTGCTCCGTGTTTCTAAAAAAGCAACGGCCTACGTAAGACAGCCATATGTCTCATTCTGATATCAACAGCCACATAAGTGGTGTGTCAGAATCATTCCGAATCTTCATTGTAATGGTGTTGCAGGTATGATGTATTTTTGTAGGGCAGAACCCATTTACCATTGAAGTAAATGGGCTGTTTGAATTGGTCTTTAATTAAATTAAATAAGGTGAATATATTTCTTCACCTTATTTTATTCTACCACATAAAGTACATCAATGCCCCCTTGATTTTTCATTTTTTTAAGCTTTAAATGAGACAGAGGTTGTCAGTGACATTAAACATCATCACACCATGCAGAAAAACTCCTCTATAGAATATATATATATATATATATATATATATATATATATACTCTCTAGTCCATTGTCACAGTTTCATTGTCTTTACACTTACTCTCTTATAAAACTCAAACTTTCAGGAAAGATGTTTTTTTAATACAGACTGAAATGTGGCGTAGTCTATAGCATCTATAGCCTATATATTTAGCTTCCTACTTCTGCCAATTTTATTTAAGCCTCAACATTTCTAAAAATTACGTTAATTAGTGAAGATTTTCATATTGAACATTGAAAAATCTTACTGTGTTTTTGTTGAGGGGACCAGGATGATGTGTGAATCTCTGGGCTCTGTTAGCACAGGGTGCATAGCAAAAACTTGTACCTTTACCTCCCAAAAAATACATATGTTGCCAGAAGGCAGTAAATTAAAAGAAATATTAAATGGAAATATAAGCTTGGGCAGAATTGCTTCTTTAAAGCTGCATTACGAGGATTTTGTTTTATCAAATCAGTGAACACAGTCATCTATTTACATTGAAAGGATTAAAAAAAAAAGTTTAGTTTGCTGAATTTAGCCCAAGAACAATTGATAAAAGGCCGTTCTAGCCTATATAGGCAGATTCATTGTTTTAAGTCTCCAGTTCGCAGTCAGTGAAATTTCTCCATGTCCGTTAAATTAAGTGTTTGTTGTATGACGCGTAACAGGCCCGACTTTTAAAAGCCGGAGGTCTCGTTAAGTGTTACTAGCTATAAAGGTCTCAAGTACACCTTATTAATCATAGTTACACTTCAGACTAAGCTAAAAGACGATGCGGCCGCTAGATTGATCCGTCCCAGTGCAATCATTGCGTGATTTTATATCCACCTTGACGATGTGTAGCCGGCATAGCGTGGTCCTCGGGTGGGCTTCGTAATCAGGGTGCATAATCATAAGCTACTGATGGCAATCAGCCTTAGCGGATTAATTCGTCGGATGGCTTCCCGGCCCGACGGTCCTGTCTCTGATCCTGAAGAAGGGTGTGGGTGTTTTGGAGAGTGCAAATGATTAAGATGGAGAAGTGGCGAGGTAAAAGAGCTCGTTATGCAAACATTTAAGTGTTTGATTCTCACCATTGTTCCGAAAGCGAATTTCTTCATTAGTATTACTGGTCAGGGTAGACACTAGTGGATGGATTCGAGAACTTGCCGAGGTGTTTTTATTCCGCACTAAATGGCGAGTTAATCCAAGGGGTCAAGGAGTCTTGTCCAGGCTACCGCTGTTATCCACGGTGAAACATCACTATGGCAACAAGGGTTAAGCGTCACGGTGCGCCAAAACGGAATGGAGAGGTGAACGTTTTGAGTAAGATGAATTGCCTGAAAGCAATTCAATCACATGGTGGAACAGCTCGGAGCTGTCCTTGATGGTGCGGTGGAGGCAAAGAGCCTTTAGACCCCAGAACAGTTCATTTCAAACTGTTAGGAGTTAATGCAATTCAGTCGGTATAATAATGAAGCAGGAGAATGGTAATTACAAACAAACAGGCCTTATGCATGTGTTTTTGTGCGTTAGACTATCTGCTGTAAATGAAATATTATTTGGTGTCCTTTTTTTGATAGGGTGTAGAGCACCAGTGAATGAAATTTGATGTTAAATGCTGATGTTTAAAATCATGCTAGGATTTTTCTTTGATTTTAAATGTATAATGTTAAGAAGAAACTATTGTTTATATAACTGGAATGTGTGTAAAAGTAGGAAAAAGTACATGTCGCCAGGTGGAATGAGCTAGTTGACGGAGAAGACTGGATATTTAAGAAAAAATATTTTTATAATAATTTATTTTTAGATATGTCATTGGGGTAACACTAATTGCCTTTGGTCACTGCTCACTGTGGCTTTCTCTGAGTTTGTAACTTTCATTTGAGCTTGACTACAGATGCTCATGTGGGCAAAAGTTTTGCTTGTAATATGTGTAAGGTGCATGAAAAGCTAATATTGCAGTCGGATTACTAAGAGTATTACTTGACTTGAGTGAGTATTACATCACCATTAGAACTGTCCAAATACAGCACTTATTAAACAGAAAAATGCAACCTAGGATTTAAAACTTGAGCCTTAATTTTGGACCTGCCTGGGCAATGCATCTGATGTGGGGTTAAATGTCAGGATACAGTGTTAAGAATAGACAGATAATGAGTGTGAATGCTACTGTTACCATATTAATTCAAAATTTAGCTCAAAATAGATATTCAGATTAAACACAAACTATGAGTGTGCAACTGCTGGAGCCAACTTTTTGAATGAACTTTTTAGTCACAATCCAAACTTGATAAGCTGCATCAATTTAAACAACAGTTCAAGTTGTGTTTTTTAATGTAAACATACATTCCAAGTTGTAGAAACTTTATTAAAGCCCAATATAAAGTTATTCGTCCCATTTACCCAACACATTAAGCTAAATGCAAAAATACCTATCCACCCATAGCAGACATTCATAGTTAAAGTAAAAAAAGTTGAGAGGCGTTAAAAGTAAAAAAAAAAGTCTTGAGTAGAGGCCGTTACCCTGTCCTCCGCGGGACAGTGATTGTGGTGTGGCTGACATTTGTGCCGTGGTAATGAGGCTTGGCCAGCAACGGCTATGTCACTTTGGGCCACCCATGTCAGCGTGTGTCAGAAAGAGAGGAAGAGGTAAAGAGAAAGAGAGGATGAAATTGGCTGAGATAAAAAGAAAGAAACAGCATGACATGTATTCGGATATGGAGAGAAATTGAGATTGTTAAGCATGAGAGAGAAAACAATATGGTCAGTCGCAGTCACACCGCTGCCAACGGTTTCACATGCCGTGTCAGACGATTGAGTGCCACAGTGAGGCAACAGTTACCTCAAATGAAGTTTACCACATCTGAACACACTGGAATCCACTATCAGAAACAGGCTCCAATGCTGTACCACTATAGTCATTGCCCCAAAAAAAATGTTCTTTTATAACCTATTATTTTGGTCTTTCTAGTCAATTTCTAGTTTGTAGATTAAATTTCTATATGGCTATAGATTCCTGCATGTTTATCTTTTTTTTTTTATAACACCCCCCAACCCCCACCACCCCCACACTATCAGAATGTAATAGTTGAAATCCTGTTCCAAAAGGGCATTAGCAAATGAGTGGGTTGAGCTGTGCTTAACTCACACTGTCAGGGCTCAGCAGGAGTAGTCTATACATACACTTGCTGTACTATTCTTCAATGCTGCCTATGAATCATGGTGCCATTATATGTGCATGAGCTGCATGCACATACATCATTTGTGTCCGAACAGACATGTTGCTTTTTATGCAGTCATTTCACACTGGTGCATGCTTGAGAATTGACAAGTTTGTTGTAGAAACACTGCGAAGTGACTTGCACATAAAATACCATACAAACATAAAAGCATGTATGATAGTGGCCCCCTGTGCACTCTTAAATAGCTCTTTATGGATTGTTTTATGGTTAGGTAGAACTTTTACCACTCAAAGTATAGGTTTATAAGAAGCTGTGTATGTTAGGGATCGATGTGCTTGACTTCCATCTAAAACTTCAAAGAATTAAAAATGTGGTACAAGTATATGATAACTATTAAATGCATTATCACTTTAATGTTACTATTATATGACATATATTGCAATGAAAACAGTTTCAATAAGATTTATGACTCAATCACAAAATATCCTTTTCACTACACAAAGTGTTTTATCTATACACGTTTCATTCACAGTAAATGCCGTACATAAAGCTATTACTATCAAACTTTTCATTAGCATGACTTCTCATTCAGTTTAATACAGTTGTTTGTTATTTAATGTAACTCATCTTAATGGTTAATCACTGAATAATTTGGTGCATTTATAGATACAGATTCAATAGATATTTAGTTATGATTTCAATTTCAATTTAGGAATAACCAAATGCACTGAATTATTTTGACACTAAAAGTGATTTATCTAAGGTGATAACCACTATTTTGTGCTGGTCTGCGTGTGTGTTGTTCAGGTAAACCCTGTTTTATGGGGACAAAGCTGGCAATATCTGAATTCATTGTCTTTTTTGGGTCCAATGATAATTTTTTTTTCTTTTTTTTTTTTTTGTAAGGGCAGGTTTAGGAGTAGGGTTAGTATAGGGGGAAACAGTACAAAACCAATTACTCCTGTGAAATGTCACCATAATGATAGGAAACTATGTGTGTGTGTGAGAGAGTGTGAGAGTGTGTGTACCTACTTACTGTATCCATATTTTGGGACAAATTGGTACCCAGATGTAAGAAAAACTAAAACCTTGCTTTGAGGATGTCGTCATTTGTAAAGCCATGTGTCTTGCTATTTGTGAACATACAGCAGGATACAAGAGAGATGAACTGATGAGCGATTGATCAGAGATGTATCATAAGAAGGGAGACAGATGGCATCAAATACAGCAATTTACATTACATTATGCCATGTGAAACTGCATATAAAAGCATTACCGTGATAAAGGCTTCACATGACTATAACTCATAACTAATAAATGGTATGCCACACATTAGAATTTTGGAAAAGGAAATCTTAAAAGAGAAAAAGGGTCACATTTTATATCAGGTGGTCTTACAGTTTTTTCTTTAATCGATTTATCACTTTTCTCGAATGCATTGTATTTGTTCTCAAAACTATTAGCACAGCCATCCAAACACAAAATTATGTTAACCAAACAGTTCAACTTTACTACAAAATGAAGTACTGCATTTTTTTTTCTAGTAATGCATTTATTAAAAGTAAATATTAACATCAAATAAATAGGTGTATTCTCCATTGATTATAAAACACATCCAGCTGTAGATGTACAATTATGCTAAAGAAAATACATGTTTATTGCAATTACAGCATGTTCCACCTGTGAGGTGGATGGATTATCTCGGCAAAGGAGAAGTGCTGACTAACACAGATTTAGACAGATTTTTGAGAGAAATAGGCCTTTTGTGTACATAGGAAAAGTCTTAGATCTTTAAGTTCAAAAACAGAAGTGTTGCGTTTATAATTTTGTTCAGTGTATATACATATTTATATGAACAAAGTGTTAAGACCGGGTGAAATGCAGTAAGACAGTCATTTTACATTTCTTAAAAGATCCTATTTTAAAAGGTAGACCTATTTATAATTTATAGTCTATTTATAATTATTTTTTATTTTCATTTCCCTTATACATTAACCCTTAAACATACCTGTATCACCAAATCTGTCCATAAACTTACCTGTATATCACCTCAATAGCAGCAAAAGTTACATTAATACAACACAGTTACATTGATATTTTGAGGCAAGCACATAGTTATTAAGGATACCTAATATAAAGTGGAACCAAAAAAAGAATTAGGGAGAATTAATAAATTATTACTATTTTACCATTGTGTGAGAAATATGTAATCATGTAATCCATAAAAAGTAACTGTGATCTGATTATGAACATTTTGTACTATAATCCGATGATGCATGCTAATTCTTTTGGAATCTTTATAAGTATCCAAATTACATTACATTACATGCATGTGTCTTTGTGTGTGTGTGTGTGTGTGTTGGTAACATGCCACTATTATTATGTTCCATATAATGAACTGGAATATTCTACTTTATTTTTTATTTTTTTCTAGAAGTCAGTCACCAACTGTGTATCATCTGTGTTACACATTATATGGGAAATGTTGGAACATCACAACCTCATTAACTGTTCCTGCTGCACACTAATGACCAGAAATGTTCAATTTTTTATTTAATCTGGTTCATTTTGGACTTGTTTTCAAGCTGTGTTATTTGTTATTGGTCTTTGGAGAGTATATGCAGGTTACTGTGAAACAAACTAAGATTTCCTTCTTCTGTTTGAGCATTTGAGCTTGTCACTCCCCACCCCCTCTCCCTCACATTGTGGAACACTCCCTCCCACTGTGGCTTTTTACTGAAAATGAATTGTCAATCAGAGCGAAGGGGGGCGCGGGGCATAAAATGTGGGAGGTGGTCTTTTTTTTTTTTGGAAACTTGCTGTGAAAACACAGAAGCTCTTTAAGGATGCTACTTGACCATTAAGTAGGCAAGACCATGACAGAGGACAAAACTGACCTCCGCTAGTATCCTGCAGTGCTTGAGCACTTAGAAAAACCTGTCATTATGTCCTTAATTAGCAGGCCATTATAAATTGTATAATTATTCGACTTCATCTAAAGCATGTTGATTACTGAAATGACATAGGCTGGATGTTTAGTGGTTGTGGAAATTAAATGGAACTTTACCGTTAAAAGCAGAGCAGGAAACAATAGTTGCTCTCTTTTTAGAAATCCTAGTTTTCTTATCCTCACGAGGCTGCATAAGGTGAGATGTTTGTGAACCACTGGGAAGACACATGAAGACTCTTCTCTACAGTAATTATCAGCATTTACTACTGAGAGGAAGTGTTTACGATAGAGATTTAGCTTCTCAATTCTCTGTATGAAATTACATTAGTATATATAGCCAGCTAAGACATTGTCACTCCCTGGACACAACACAATCTTCACCTAGGAAAATGTGATATTTGCTCACAGTAAGGACACTCTGGGTATTTTTCACAGGTTTGATTTTAATCTAGTGCATTTTGCTGACAAATCGAAGAGTTTTGGACATTATTTCTGCTCTCAAGATATTCCACGATGAGGGGGTGCCCTACATCAACCAGCAGGAGCACCTTTGATCTCCTGATGTTCACCGCTTGTTAGACACAGTTTACATCCTCTAAGAGTTGGCTGGCCATTCAGATCTATTAGGAGTCAATGGGAGACCGATCTCAATCCTGTTTCTCTCGTCCTTTTCTCTGTGAATGCTGACAGCCGACTGGATTGATGGCTCAATGCATTCATGAAGTGTCAGCCTAATGCCATTGGTGATCAGTTGAGGGAAGTCCATTCCTTCACTGGGCTGCTCTACCCTTTTTGCTTCTTTGTTTCTAACAGGCTGGTGACAGGATGTGTAGGTTAGGTATTAACCAAATACAGTGTATCAGGATGTCAATGCCAAAAGTTATGGGTATCCTGTTGGCTCAGTCTGACAAAAGACTACGTCAAAGTTCTATATTGGCATGACGTTTGTCGTCCATCTTTATTTCTACACTGGCAGCCTGTGATGGATCTGGATACTATCCTATACTGTAAAAGCTTTGATAGATATACTGGTAGCAACTCAACACTGTAAGATATATCCTATGTAATTTATAGCTGTGGTTGCCAGAAATTCAGCAGGAAAACAAAACAAAACAAAACAGAAAACAATTACAATGTGTATGTGTGAATTAGTTTTATATTGTAGATTTCATGGTCATTTGTTGTTTTTACTTCCAAAAACCATAATTTTGCCAATACTTTACAGTAAAATGACATTTAATGTGATTTACCATTTAAATATTTAAAATGCAATCCCGATACTTTTCTAATTAAAACAATGCAACGTTCATAACTACATGTAGTTTATAGAGATCTCCATTAAAATGGAGTTAAATCTTTTGTCCAGGCCACCAGGGCTCAAAGTTTCTCTCGCAGCGGTCCAGCATAGGCCAGATGTTCTTTTATGTGTTCAGAGCAGCACACCTCATTATGAACCACAGTGCCCTCAAATCAAACACCCTCATTATATTTGTCAATGGGATGTGCGCCAGGCGATTCCCTAAACTGAGCGGGGGCTATAAAGTCTAACAGGTTCAAACAACTTAGTCTTTATGGATATGCATCCAGCGCCACGGGCCACCCATCTTGTTTTATGCAGAGATTGTTGAATTAAGGGGTAAGAAGGGGAAATTCATGAATGTTGCCTTACAGCTCTTGGCAGATTGCATGAGTGTCAAATCCATGGATTGGAACAGTTACACCTGTCAGTCATCCCTGCCTTGGATTGTCAGTTCCCTCAGGACGCGCAAAATTTTAATCATTACAAAACTGGATGTGTTTTTTTTTTTTTTTAAGTACTGGCTCAATGTACAGTTAATACCACCGGCAACCATATCCACCCCAATGCTGAATTGATTCGCGACTCTATTTTTAATTTACAAGTATCTTATACCATTTACATAAAAGCCCATATTGATCCTAGTTCAAGCTATATGACTGCAATTGTTGCGAAACCTTGCTAGGGGTTAAACAAACACGCCATAGCTGTTAAATCCATTAACATGCAAATCAGTGTAACAACTCAACAGCCTGTTGTCATACCTACACTGAAAGCCCAAATAAGTTCCAGAAACACACATACACACTCAAACACACACACAAGAGCCATACTTGATAAGATATACTCTGTTACTATGGCAACATCTGTGGCTCAAGCTAAGAATGCAGAGGTCTGTACTATTGTCATTGCTGAACGTGATTTTCACACATTTATCTGCACAGTGTCATTAACAGTGAAAGATTACTAGAATATTTTTTTTTTTTTGTGCACAAGTTTCACTTGATGTGTTAGTTTTAAAAATCGCCTCCCTGTGCAATTACAAAGTCTTCAGCAAGACAACAGTCCTTTTTTTGTGGCATTTAGTGCCTAATCTAGGTTGATCTGCATATTGTTTGCCGGTTATAATCACACACTTCACTTAGGTCTTGTTTTCTCATTTTATCCTCTCAGTATGTTCAATGGCCACTTGAGTCGTATTATTAGCACATACTTGCTTTTTCATTGTTTGAACACAAAATTCCCCAGAGAAAACAATCTTGTTTGCATTTCAATGCAGCGGATTCAGAATCTGAACTGAATTCTGGTTGACTTTTATATTTCTTTGACTATATTTCTATTACCTCCAGATTTTAATGTCTTATTAGGTAACTCAGTATATTTGTTGGCTGGTCTATGACAAATAATAATGTGAATATTGCAAAAAAAAAAAAATTTTTTTCAAATATTTTACATTTTGCATTTATATTTCATTTTATTTATTCATTTTATTGTCATGATTTGAGTTATGTGGAACAGCACTTTTGTGCTTGTAGTGCATGCAGTAGTTTGCCCCCTTTGAGAAGTTCTATCTTTTGCTGTCCCCTGTTGATAGTACTCTTGTAATACAGGACATGAGTAATGTTAAAAAATATTGTTTGCAGGTGTATTGATTTCACATTTGGCTTTAATAGAAATGCACTTGTTATTATGGGGAACATTGCACAGATATGCAATCAAGTTCAGTGTTGCTGAGAGATTTCATTCTAATTTCTTGCTTTGCTTCAATACTGCACGTCTCCAATGTCTCAGTGTTTAAAAACGACACATTTCAGGCACATGCTATCGTTGCTAAGCAAACAGAAGCTAATAATATCCTCAGTAAGCATTTATTGCTAAAAAGCTATGGAAAAGCACAGCACATCGTGAATGGAATCCATCAAAATACAAAGGTAGATGACAGGCTAGTAATTAGCCCATAGTGTGGTTGTCACTTTTTGAAATGTCTGAATTAAAAAGACTGTAGAGAGAATGTGTGTGTGCATGCATTTGTGTGTGTGTGTGTGTGTGTGTGTGTGTGTGTGTGTATGGAAGGGGTTAGGGAAAACACTTCCTTTAATTGAGCTAGGCTGAAGATGACAGCGTTTCATCTGCAGCAGGTGTTTAGGAATTACTGGTCTCATTAAAGGCTAATCGAGGACACCGGAATGCACACGGCCATGTAATATTCCATTGCAGATAACAAGATAGAACATTGTTATCTGTGAGGAAACAGATGAATGTCTGATGAAACTCTTGGTGCTGTAAGTTATGTCTGTTATGACATGCAGTTTTCATAGTGGGACCAAACTGTAGTGGCTTTGGGTGAAGTAGCATTTAGATAGATAGATAGATAGATAGATAGATAGATAGATAGATAGATAGATAGATAGATAGATAGATAGATAGATAGATAGATAGATAGATAGTCACTATGTTTACTACAATGAAACACTGCTGAACACATTTTACACTGATATGAAACCCAATTAAAAAAATTCACTGTAGCCTACAAAAATGATTCAACTCCTACAATAATGGGTGTTCACATTATTTTGTTTTGATTTTCACTGCTGCTCCTCGTGTGTATTTACAATACAAGCACAAGATGTCGCTAATGTCTAACTGTAGCGATGTCCTCCATGTCTCCGCACTTGTTTCAGGGTTTAAACTGAAAGGCTGCTTCTCAATCACTGCACTGCGCTTGTTGCACACTTGATCAGTTGTTTAACATAGCCAAACAGCAAAACCTTTGGACAACAGGCCAATTCTAAAATTATTATGTATTTCCATCCCAAATTAGAGAGGTGTGATGCATGATTTTTTTTTTTTTTTTTTTTTTTGCAGAAACACAATTATTAAGCCAACACGATCTGAGCAGTGTTAATGAGCAATTGCTTTACATTAGAGCCCTGTTTTTCTTTAGAGACAGGTTGCACCAAACAGAAATGTCTCTGTTCGGTTCAGAAGGGTTTTTCTTTTAATATATCCAACCAGGTTGGGAAGTAAAGCTGGAATTCATTGTCTTCTTAACTACATATGAGAAGGCAAATGGTTTGTCCAGAGCAACTTACTGTACATCTGAGGTAAGCAGCATGTTTATTTTCAACCATATGTGTTCCCTAGCTATATTTCCATTGAAACTATCCCTTTAGTTACTTTTTGCAAAGCTGCTATTCAATACATTTCAACTGAATTTATATATATATATATATATATATATATATATATATATATATATATATATATATATATATATATATATATATACACACACACACACATACATGCATATATATATTCAGTATTACATATACCATTGCACGGGTGGGTAGGAAAAAGATGCAACGTCAACTTAATACAAAGTACATAAGAAAATATAATTTTTTTTAAATAATTAAGTTAGCTTTGGCTCTAGTGTACTGTAATATCAATAGAAAAGCCAATATTTACATTTGTCTTTATGTCAAGTTTAATATTTCCTTCACACAGTATAAACGGGTCTTTATACATTTGTGACCCTGGACCACAAAACCAGTCAGCACAGGTGTATTTGTAGCAATAGCCAACAGTACTGTACATTGTATGGGTCAAAATGTTTTTTTTTTCTTTTATGCCAAAACTCAATAGTATTTTAAGTAAAAATCGTGTTCCATTAAGATATTTTGTACATTTCCTACCGTAAATAAATATATACACACACACTTTATTTTGATAAGGAATATGCTTTGCTAAGAACTTGATGAAGGTGATTTTCTCAATATTCAGAATTTTTTTTTTTTTTGGCTTCCAGATTTATACATAGTTGTATCTCAGCCAGATATTGTCCTATCCTAAAAACAACAACAACAACAACAACAAAAAGCTTATTTATTCAGCTTTCATACAATGTGTAAATCTCAAAAATATTAGCCTAATAAAAAAAGACTCTTATGACTGGTTTCGTGGTCCAGGTTCACATATAAACCATAAACTGCCTTTATATTTTAGAAATACTTTTGGCTTCAAAAATAAATCCTCTGATCTAGCCTATATGACGACTGAATGTAATAAAAAAAAAAAAAAAAAACATAAAATGTAGTCTACACCTTTCTTGATGTCAATACCTTCCGTAAAAAGCCTTTTTTATCTTCAGTACACTGCAAAAAATAAAATAAAAAAGAAATCCTGATTCACAGTCACCTTACTAAAACCCCGACTCCAAGCAGGACAAGTAGGGCATACATTCTGCGCGTTGCGGTGTGAGCGTCACACACGCCCCTTTCTTTATTTCCCTGCGCTGCGCGACGCGTGTTGGTTCGCGCTCGTCTTCTGCTGCAGAGAGTGGCGCTCGTGACGTCATCCTGCTGGAGAGGCTGCTGGGCACGGGCGGAAAATGGGCACAGATCTGCGAGGTGAGAGGCACACTTTCTGACACATGTAACATGTTTTGGGTGGTGACAATAGGAACTGCGTGTTTCTAGTCATCCGGTTTGCTAATGTTAGCAAGCTTAAGGGGCTCGAGGAGACGGATTTGTACCACGACTCGTCTACGTTATCGGAGAAAAATGGTGAAAATCTGTTGAACCGTGGTTGCGCCGTCGGGCACGACTTTGCAGCGAGGTAACACACCTGCAAGTATATGCCCGTAAATAAATGCTTGAATCGCGTTTGGCATTATTATTTGCCATCTCCATAGTTAGTATGAAAAGCGGTAGAGCCGCAAGCGTATCATTTCTCACATCCACGGACCCAAGAGAGTGAGAGAATGAGCTCCATTTCTGATTATTTATTGCCTCCACCCTTATCTGATATGACATGTTTGCCCACGACCGCATCAGCTGTCAATGACGGAGCGCAATTCGGATTTTTTAGGGAGAGCTCCCCTGTCAAATGATTGGTCGTGTTTTAAATCCTAGTGAGCTGACTAACTAGACAGCATTAGCTGCCCACGTAAACATGGCCGTGATGTCGCCGGCCTTTTTCTTGTCTGGATGATTCCAGTTACTGTAATTAAATCACTATAACAATACTTTTTGCTATTTTACACTTTTTGTTTTGATAGCTGGCATAGGCATTTTCTAAAATACATTGACTAGGCTGCCGACAGGCTATGAATAGTTACATTTTATGGTTTAAGGTAAGATTGTCTTAAGGAGCCTACACTGGAAAAAAAAAAGTTAAATCAAAGTTGGTCTAAAATTATGACTAAAGATTGATTGATAGATGCAGGTTAGATGTTTTCACAAATGAACAGATACATTTTTGTAAATATCCTAAATAACCAATATCCAGATGTGGTTTTATAAGTTATTTTAGAACAATATCTACAGTAATAAACTATTTGCTAAACTTCACTGAAAACTTGCATTTTGCATAATTTTCAATATGTTACCATATTATTAATATTGTTCGTTGATCTAGATGGTCACAAATTTCTGTCTTTGTTTTGTTTTGGACTATGTAACTTTTATGCTAACTACATATAGTTCTCACTTGGCAATGCATGGTTACAAAAATGTTTTTTTTTTAGACTATTAAGAAATGGTGGTCTTGATAGACCTAGCCTCAGCCTCAGACGTCACGCCCACGGTCCGTTGGCTTAATATCTGATGCAAATGGGACACTAAAGTGGAAACACTTCAGAAGTGTCAAAGTCGTCATCAGATTGGTTGAATTCTACAGGATTTCCGCGAGACGTGTGTGTCGCATTCTTAATGTTTTGCCTGGAACCAAAGATACCATGACTCCAAACCCCTTTATCATAGAAGAAAGCCGCCGTGCTTAGAACTGTGACAACGAGTGCTTATCAGGATCAGCTAAACGCTGAAAATATTTAAAGTACGTGGCATAGAATCTTTAAAATATGTCCGAGAGTTTTACACACCGGTCTGTTATTGTGGTGACATTTCCACGCCTCAAAACGTGATGATGAACAGAACGAGCTGTGATTGGTTGTTTGGCATGTCGGTCAAACGGCCTTATTGGCGGGCCTTGTACAATGAAAGCTGCCATGAATTCCAGACCTTTAGTCTGAAGGTCTGGCTATGCGAGACTATGGTAGACCCAACATTAAACAAACAGTAACCAAGAAAATGTTTAATATTGTTGAAAAATTGGTCAAAGCAATTAGTTGCACTTATTTCGACCACTTTAAATTAAATGTAAAGAAAACCGATTGAGAGCCAGTGTAGATGTAATTTCCCTTATTATTGCAAAGAAGCCCAGGCATGTCAATACTGCCTCTTTTTTTCAGCACTGCATGATGATAATAACACTTAATGACAATAGACAATGAGGCATAGTGTTATTTACTGCTTCAGACATTGGTGGTCCCCTGTGTCTGATCTGCTATTGATCTCAAGCATACTTGGGACCGGTTTGTTTACCTCCTATGTGGATTCCGGTCTTCTCCGATTTCATGAGTTCTGTTTGGGAAATGTGTCACAAGTTGCTTTCTAAAATTAAGAAAGAATATTTTCATTATAAAACCTTTACATCATATGGAAGACTATTAAGTATATGTAATGAGTAATGTTTTGACAGGGGTTTAGGGAGCCTTTTGGTAGTTATTGTTGATCTCAAAAATGCATTAACGGGTTAGTTCATCCAAAAATAAAAAAATCTGTCATTAATTATTCAGCCTCATGTCGTTCAAAACACATAAGCCCTCCGTTCATCTTTGGAACATGAATTAAGTTTTTTTTATTAAATCCGACAGCTCTCTGACCTTCAATAGATAGCACTGCAATCATGTTTATGGTCCAGAAAGGTAGTAAGGACATTATTAAAAAAGTCCATGTGACATCATTGGTTCAACCTAGTTTGATGAAGCTACAAGAATAATTTTTGCGTACAAAGAAAATAAAAAATAGCTTTATCCTACAGTTTCTTCTCTTCCGTGTCGGTCTTTGATGCGGAAGTCACACATTTATCAGTAGGCCGCATGCAGAGTTTGAAACCATTATTGTTTTGCAATGATTGTTTGACAGGTGAGTTCATGTTGTCTTGTATGCATGAACATTTGCACTACAAAACAGTTTGGTTGGTGAAAAATTATGGAATATGTATTGTTTAGCAGAGCTGCACGAAGTGTAATTCCATAGCGTTCCTAGGCTTAAAATCTACCAGATAGAGGTATAAATGTGTTTAAAGTGCACAGAGGAGTGACCACAGGCTATTGGCTTTGATTAAACCCAAACATTAAAACAGAAAGCACACAGAGGTGAGATAATGCAGTAATTATATTAGTTAATTGGATCTGTTAAAACAATAACAACATTATTTTAGTATGCCTCCTTTCTAGCAAACTGTGGACTAAGTGGATGCGAATGTTTGCTAACCTGTATGGAAAATAACATAATTGTGAAATCGATTTGGCGTGCATCAGCTAGTGGTACAGAAAGGGAAGTGTGAGAGGGCCTTTAGTGTTTTATTGGGATGTCTTCCAGACTAGTGGCATGTGATGAGCTGTGTGTAATGAGGGATAATTGGCTCAGTGAAATCCCACGGATCAATAGGGGCCAGACGAGTCTTTCGCCAGTGGAGCTTCAACTTTGGGAATCAACCATCCTGAGCAGCCTTGGCCTTCACGCTCTGAAGTTTTGCTGAGGCAGCTACGAGGAATTTTTTGCATGCTTCATACAAGCGTTAGCATTGTCCTTGTGATTCTGCTGCTATGCCAGCCGTCTCTTCTGGTTGTGCTCCTTTGTGTTATTTTCATACAGTGACTTTTACCTTATATTAAATAAATAATCACTTTGGGAAATTCAAAAATGGTCAAGAAACATTACAATTTATAGTAGCATTACTAGAGTCTGAGTTATTTGCTTGTTGTGACTCTTTTGTGATACAACAACTATAAGAGTTGAGCTATTTTGGCTACTACTTTTAAACCACAGGTGCATTGTGTGATCATGCTAGCATGTCCGGCTTCACTCACTGAGGAGAAACCTCTACTTCCAAAGACGAGAATGAATGCGATTAGGTATTGATTTAGCATTTTCAGAGAGGTCACTCAAGTCTTGAGAAATGCATGGAATTGCATTATGCATTTAGGTAACAAGGGTTAGTCAAAATCTTATCGTAATAATAGAATAATTTGACTTTCAATTCATTTACCTAGACTTAAAATGTATATAAATAAATGTTACTGTGTTGACTTAATGGGTAAAATGACAGCATCCAGCTTGTACAAAGCCTCTTTCTATTCCATGAATAGAATTCAAATGTCATAATGAAAATTATGTAATGCACTGATGTGGCAAGAAGTACAGAGAACATTGCTCACTGTGACCTGATATAATAATGCACAATGACGTAGAAACACGATTTGCATATGTATGAATCTTTCAGTAAAATGTTAACACCGTGTTCTAACCAGGGACAATGCCATAAGATTTTTTCCCCCCGTCCATTTTGAAAGCTAAAGTGATGTAATAAAATCAGTCAATCAGATCTCTAAAAATAAGACATTATTTGTGGCTTCTCACAACACGTCATTTCAAGCACACAATTTCACAATGTCCCTGATGCTTTAGATGCCATGCTTTTTATGGTTTTCCTTGTTTTCACAAATCCTGTTAAATTCGTTATGAAATGTGTTTTATCAAAAAAAAAAAAAAAAAAAAACCTTATAAGCAGGAGGCCTAATGACTTTTGGAATGGCCATGGCTTTTAATTTTCTGTGTTGAATATGGTTAGGACAAAGTGTAATGTAAAACTGGGACATGAAAAATACTATGCACATTTTGGCTATTTTTTTTTTATTAATATAAAGAATATAAATAAAAATGAACTGATATTAAAATCCATACTATATATATATATTTTTATTTTATTTAATAAAAAGTAAACAATTTTTTTTTAATTCAGTCATATTAAATACTATAAGTGAATTTAGGCATCAAAACATAATACAGTATGTAGTATGTAGAAAATAAAAATGGTTAAAGATTACATTTAGCGGATTACATTTAGCACCTTTTTAAAGCGATCGTTCACCCAAAAATGAAAGTCATTGACTCACCCTCAAGTTGTTCAAAACCTGTACAAGTTTTCTTCTTTTGTTGAACACAAAAAAAGTATTTTGAAGTATGACGGTAACTAAACATTTGCTGGTAGACATTGACTTCCCTAGTATGGAAAAAAATGAATATAAAAAAAAACATACTATGGAAGTCAATGGCTACCTTAAAAATATTTTCTTTTGTGTTCAGCAAAAGAAATAAACTCGTACAGGTTTGGAGCAACATGAAAGTAAATAAATGATGATACAATTTTCATTTTTAGGTGGACTATTCCTTTAAGTGAGCATTAGATGACTGCGAAGGCAATCTAAATGCAAAAATATATAATTAAATGTAATTAAATAAAATCAATCAATCAATAACCAATATATCCCTAATACAATTATGTCATTTATTTATATCACAATATCCTAATTCTTGACTTGATAATAGCATCTTCTCTTGGAGTTCCCTGCATCTCCCCGTCTCCACGAAAGGCAATCGACTGTCATTCTCTCTCTTCTCAGTCCATTCTAACATTCTTCCTGCATTCTTTATCTTATCCACCCCATCCTCCTCTCCTTGTTACCTCTCTCTGATGATTCATCATTACTGGCTGGCTTTTTTGCATCCATTTATTACATTCTAAGCTTGTATCCGTGGCAACAATAAACCTCCATCTTGGAAGCAGCAGTTTGTCTGCGAGACTCAACCGGCTCTCTCTCTGTCATCAAGGTCAGAGCTGATTGCAGGAATGTTGATCGTGATGTAGCATCAAAGTGGCCGCTCTTTCATAACCTCTGATAGCACCGGGCGGTTTCCTAGGCTTAAATGGTTGCTGTTAAGAGAACCCTTTAATGGTTTTAGTTATGTTTTTACTGCTAATGCTTGCTAAGAAGGCCTTAATCAAAAGTCTTTCGCTATCCCATTACAGATCTGAGACCAGAGAGTCTTCAAGTCCCATTAGTAATGAAAAGGTTTTGTCTGTCTCTTTAGCTAAGGAGGAAGGAGGATAGAGAGAGAGAGACAAACCCAGACAGAGATCATTTGTGGCACAATAGGGACAGAACTAGAATGATACCAAGTGCCTGTAATGATGTGCACTCCTGACAGAATGACATATGAAGACATCCACATAATGAAACTGATTGCACAGATTCTCATGCGATTCTGCTTTTTAAATTGTGTGTCACAATAGATGATATAATGATGATGCTCTTAAATCAGCAAGCACCCTCAGGGAAAGAGTCCGTGTTTTGGACCCAGTGGGAGAAAAACGCCACTTTAGTCACCCATCGCGATTTGATCAGCCAAGGACAGCAGATGTGGTCTAGGTTTTGACATGATTGTTTAAGCATGTTGTCAGATTTGTTTTCCTTCTTTCACTTTTTCTGCATTGAGAGATAGTCCAGCCATCCTAACTCAATGTCACCCTTTTCTGAAATCACACTCCATTTATTACCTCAGACTAAGGGCTTCTTGCACTGGTCACATACAGTACATAGTAACAGCGTCTAACCTGGTTTAAGCAGGCTTAGTAATTATGTCTCCCAAATCTGACAGTTCTTAAACCATCATCTCAGACACTGATAGTCTTGAGCAATGACCAGATTTGTGATTTGATGCTTAAGAAAACTTTTCTTTTTATTATCAATATTGAAAATACCTGTGGTGCTTAAAATTTTTGTAACAATGTAAAAGCCTTTTCCATCACTTTTTAAAAATTAAATACATCATTGCTTGCCTCATTAAATTTATTAATATATTTAAAGCTTACTGATTCCAAACTTTGGAATGGTAGGGTGATGTATTTACATGAATTAATGTTTAATATTAAATTAAATTCATTTATATTTTTTTGTATAATTAAAAAATATATATATATTGTGATTAAATATATTTTGCAATATCTGTCACATATATCAAATATATTTTGTGATATATGTCATCTGCATGTTCCAGAGCCAAGACTGCTGGACAATTTAGCATTTGCTGTTCTACTCTGAAATAATGCTTGTTAAATGCACTGTGCATGACCTACTATGGCAGATTATTTGATTCAGTATCTTGGATTAATTTTGGGGAATTGTGCTCGTC